>NW_008633390.1:0-321 GCF_000691845.1 Merops nubicus | reverse complement strand
CCCCCCTGCCTGCCCTTCCAGGACACCCGGGGGGGTCCCCGAGCGTCCCACACCCCAGTGACGTGCACAGCAGCCTGGGAATCCCTCCACTCCTCGGCCCAGCCCTCCCAGCGACGGGGCCAGATCCCTGATGAGCCTCCCCAGCATGTCCCCAGGCTCCCATTAGTGCGTGCCCCCCACGCTGTCCCCAGTGGGTGTCAGCCCTGGGGACATCCTTCTCCCCAGCATGTGCCCAGGGCCATGCAGCTCTCGTCCCAGGTGGAGGTTTGAGAGGCCCCCACATAACCACCACCTCCTGCCACCTCCACCGCCTCGGCATCG
>NW_008633389.1:65607-72291 GCF_000691845.1 Merops nubicus | reverse complement strand
CGGGGGCAGCTTCGGCCGCCTGCGCAGCGGGCCGGGGAGGCCTCCCCCGCAAGGCTTGTAGGAACGCCTTCGACGTCGCACTCGTATGCCTGCAGTTCCTGTGTGCTGGTTCTTTTGTTGTTGGTGGGTTTTTTAATCTTATTTGGGTTTCAGAAGTTCAGTCTTCATCTGTTTGTTCACCTTTATGCTAGAAAAGAGATTTCTTGCCACGGCGTTCACAAACGTTGTTAAGGTAGCTTTCTTAGTTTCATCTCTGCTCTTTTTCATGTGATATAAGGACTTTATGGAGCTAGTTCTCATTTTCTGCTAAAAGTGGTGTTAGTCTTGTAGTCTCAACTGCACTTCCCTGCTTGGTTCCTTCTGGTAAGTGGAAGTAAAGAGATCACATTCTAGAAGTTATTTCTCTGGTGTTCTGCCTTAGGTGTGCTCCCTGAGCAGTTACAGAAACATGGAGGTAGGATAGTGAATGAAACACTATACATATTTTCTTGGATGGGGGGCTCAGTTGGGGGTGGAACCCACCATTTAAATACATTAAAAACCTTCTTTAACAGCTGAGCCAGTGAAAGATAAAGGCTATGCCTTTTATAAGATTTTTTTTTTTTTAAAACTTGTTTCACTTTCAATTTCATTCTGTAAAATTGCCTCTGAGAGAACAGGAATTGATAAAAGTTACCATAACTGGTACATTAGAAGATTTTTTCTGTATCTTTTATAAATTGCTTGTGTACAAACTTTTGTCTATTGAAAAAAAAAAGGGTTTTGTAGGTGTCCATATTAATACATTTGAGATCAGAATTTTTGCCTAAATTGGTTTTAAAGACTCAGATTTGGATATATGTGTTCTTGCCCCAATAGTAATAGATGAGAAGACTGTACTCTCCTTGTAGTACTTGTACTTAGAATTTATTCCAGAAGGCTTGCTGTTTTTTTTTCTTTGTATGTGGGTTTTTAAAATTTTTTTATAATTTGGTTTATTTGTGGGGTTGTTGGTTTGGTGTGGTGTGGTGTGTTTTTCTTTTCTGGATGGTGCTACCCTCAACTTTGAGATACTAGGCTAAGTCAAAAGCAACAATACCATACTGCAGGGTTTATAATCCCACCTATGTTGTAAGTGAACTAACATGCTGAATTGAGATAAATATATCTGAAACATTTTACTTATTTTTTTAAGAGTCTGAATTAACATTTTTTCCCCTTGATACTATCACTATATAGTTCTAGAGTCACTAGGTGATAGTGTAACAAGATTAGTCTGCCTCAAGATTTAGTGCAACTTCTATGAATTTTGTTGCAGTTAGAAACTTGGTGAATAAGTTGAAGTTTTGAGTTTTTTTTTTAAGTCCTTGTGTTAAGTTACATTGTGTTAAGTAACATCAAGATGTTAAGTGCTGTGAACTCCCTTTCTTAAGTGTTGTTTAGAATGTCTCTGATGTCAATAAAAATGGTCCTACCTACACAATAGTGAAGAAGGGTAATTTTCATGTTTGTATTGACTTTTACCCAAAAACATTCTCATGTGAAAAATATTTATATTCCCATGTGCATGACGAGACTTCCAACTGCATCTTTTTTTCTTCTTTTAGGCCAGCTTCTGAGTAGTTTTGATTCAGTTTTAGCTAAGGACTGGTTTTACAGTGAGAGCAGAGTTTCGGTCTGTCCTGCTGCCTGCTGTGAGTACCAGGCAGGCAGCGTGTCAGGGTCGAGTCTTGTGGAACACTCGCTCGTTTTGCAGCCTCGAGCTGGAGGATGCCCCTGAATGATGAGACAGCTGTTAGTCTTCAGCATTCTGCCTGCTGCCCTGCGGAGATGTCTTCCCAACCACAAACTGCTGGTGTAGACTGTAGTGTTAAGAGTGAATGGCGCGATGTCTGTGAGGTTCTGGAAGGCAAAGGCATAAGTTTAAATGTTTGGATGGCATTCTCGCTGCACAGAGCTGGGAATTATATTGTGTATTGCTGCTTCTCAAGGAGAAAGCAAAAGTGTGTTTCTCTTATTAGCACATGTCCCAGCTGGCTGATTTCTGATTTGATACAACTGCTTTAAAGGACAGGTATGGCAAGACTTGTGCTAGGGAGAGGAGGAGTGTGCTTTTGTGATCAACAGGAATGTCAGGCTTGCTCTGGGAGCTTTTATTAGGTCTTCCTGAAAATGCTAGTTAAAGGCAAATTTTTTTAAAAAGTTACTTGATAAGCCTTTGGCTCCAGGCTTTGTTGTTTGTCCTTTACATTTCTGTGTCTTACTTCTCAGCAGTCTTTAACAGGAATAGCTCTCAATGCGGAAGAATTGGAACAAGTCTGTCTTTTCACCAGAGCTGGTGACTTATGCATGGCTTCATCCCACTGGTTTGCCAATAGCCATACTGTGAAGTTTGTAACAGTTGCTGTTACTGCACTCATCTGTGTGCAGCGGACTAGCCTTTGAGGGCCTCTGCGTGAAAGGAGTGGACTAAAGCTTGTGTCCCAGTGGGAGACAGCTATTCGACCTCTCCTAAAATCCAGAAGCAGAAATCCTCCTAGAAAAGTGGTAACAAGGTTTGAGCATGAGAGTTACCCTTCAAGAGCATCATGGCAGGTTTTATTTTGTAAGACATTGAAATTTCTGTCTGCTGAAACAGAAGTCTTTTTGAGGACCTAATGCTCCTCTTGGGGGATGTAATTTGAAATGGAAAGGTGCCTATAAATGAAGTTGATTGTTTGCAGTTCTTAAAACCTGGTCTGTGAAAAGTAATAATGTGACAATTCAGTACCCAAATACTTAGCAGTATAAAATCTTTCTTGCTTGAAGAATGGTTTGTTAACCTGAAAGTGCCTTTTGAGCACTATTGTTTCTTATACCGAAGATTTTGGGAAGTTGTGAGTTTTGTTTTTTCAACCTAGACTGAAAGCCTGCAATAAAAGAATAGGTACAAATGCGCACCTCTGATCGTTTTGGGATTGGATAGTAGTAGTCCTGAATAGTGTTATGGCAGGACTTTAGATTTCTAAAATGATGGAAGATGCATAAGTTAGTTTTTAATGAGTGCCTTACACTTTTTAAGAAGTGAGAATCAGAAGATATTTATATCCCAGTTGCTTGAGAAGGGATAGGTGTTGGGCTATTTAATGTGCACCATGGAAGCTTTTTTTTTTCCTTTAAATAAGTTGCTTTCTGCTGAGGTATGTATGCAGTATACGTTTAGGGTGCATCCTTTAGCTGTCTGTTGTTCTAGTATTCCACTTTTTTTTTGGCGTGGTGCTCGTCTGTTTTGTGTGTACTGTGGAAAGGTTTATGCAAATGCATCTTGCTGGTCTTTGCCCAGCTGGTTCTTGCCAGTCTCTGAATTGTCTGAGGTGCTGCTGTTGGGCTGGCTAATGCTCCAGCAAGCCCAGCTCTGCGCCTGGGGCCGGTTCACGGGCTGGCGGGCGTGCGCAGGACGGGACGGCGGGAGCCGAGCGGGCGGAGCTGCCGAGAGCTGGGAGGAAGGGGGAGCGATGGACACGGAAGCGGGGTGAGAGGAGTGCAGGCTCAAACTGTGGCATTCTTTATGCTGCCCTTGAGAACTGTTGTAAAGAGCTTTTTTCTTCTTTCAAAACTAGGGCGTTTTGCTTGTCTGTTTGAGCATTTTATTGTTTATATTTTCTCTGCCTAACTGCTGGTAGAGCCTTGCTATCTCATTGGGTGAGGCTCTGGTTAAGAAGGCAGTGCAGTCCTTAAACAATATTTCTTAGTGCTGAGGATAAGTGATATCTTTGTAGAGAATTTCAGACTGAAAAAAATCAGTCCTTATGAATAAGTCATACCTTTAGGGTGGAAAAACCCCAAAACAAAACCAAAGAAGTAAACAACCAACCATATTTACTCTACTCTTTATAGTTTCAAGTGAATGAAAGTAAAATTAATTAAAATTAATCCATAGGTTAGATGTTTCCCTGCAGAATTAAGAAATTGCCCTCGGTGGAGGACTGCTATTTTGAGAGCTAAAGAGGGAAAACACAGAGGATAATAATGCAGGCAAGTCCGCTGTTGTGCCTAGATAATAAAAATTCTTGTATATGCCACTTAAAAAAATGAGATAAAAAGCACAAGAAAACAAGTATGCTTTGAAACATTTGTCTTTCTTGAAACTGTACTTCTAATAGGTATGATTTTTCTGTTATGCTGAATGGGAAATGCAATTATAATTACTTTGGATATATAATTGAATGTTGCTGTTGAGAAATGAAACATTATTATGTTTAGAAATAATAATTAAAGTCCCGAGAACATCCCACATAATAATTTAACTTTCTGTTTACTAATATTCTTCCCAATTGTAATCTTTAATATTTTTGTACTCTGACTTTTTTTGTCATTGATTGGTTTTCCCCTTTTTTCTTTGTCACTGCTACCTCTATTTCTGCAGGAACAAGTAGGTTATTGGTAAGTATTTCAATTAAATCAGACTTTACAAAGTTTTGCCATAGTGAGGACTTTTTTTTTTTTTTTCCCCCTCACTTACTTTGGTAAAAACTTTGTAGACAACAGACCAATTGTCTGTAAATGCTGTGCTTTTTCAGGTCTCCATTATTGCCTTGTTTGTGTAGTAGAGTAATAGTTTTCAGACTCTGAGAGACTTTGTCTTCTGCATGCTTTCAAGCAGCATCGTTATCTGTGCTGTCTTCTAAGATGCTGCCTTCTCCTGGGGCTTGCTCCTTTGTTCCTGTCTGCTGCGTTCCAAGTGCAGTGTTTACTCTGTCTCTCCCATCTCTTTTTTTTGTGAGACTCTATGCATTCTGGCCAGTTTGCTCAGAAGAATTCTCTGCGTCCAACAAGATGCTCTGTTTTACGTGTTGAGTTTAGTCATCCTTGTCAACCATTATTCAGCTGTTTTCACATCATGCCTCATCCCTTTTAGCTACCATTAAATACACTCAGCATGGTATAGCCACCCTCTCCTCTTTTATTATCATGCTTCATGTAATTTTAATCAGATTTGTTGCACTGTACAGTACAAGTTTTCAAGATACTTATGTCTGTGCATTTTCAAAATGTAGGCCTTCATTCTTTCTTCAGATCTTGGAGCAGCTCTTCCAATACTTCCTTTTAAATGATGTGATTTCTAATGGAAAATTTTTATTTAACCCTAGTGTATGTTTTAAAGCAGTGACTTAGTTGATAGTGTGAAGGGGAGGGTAGTGTAGACAAACTGGTGGCCTGTACTTAAAAATTTTTACTTGTCGTGCCAAATTACTCATTCACTCCAGAAGAGTCTACTTCTGGCATTAGAAGGCCATTGTCCTATCAGTTTTCCTCAACTTTCATTGTAAAATGATGAGTGGAAAGACCTTTTTCAGGTGTTTGAAGAAACTACTGCTCCAGGCAATGAAACAAAATTAAGGAAGAAAGATGAAAAACAAAATAGGTTTGGGAGAGACTAGGAATGAGAGAATTCTTCTTCTTCTTTGAGATATAATAGGTGAGCTAAGAAGAAAAAAACAATGGGAATATGTAATATATCTAAAGTAAGAGTTTTAAGGCATTTCATTTGCATAAAGTTTTCAGACCTCTAAGGCTGACTTACAGCGAGTTATTTGTCATCATCTGGTAATGCAAGAACTAAGCTTGTTTGACAGGTTAATCTTGGTTGTGTGTAAATAATATATATATATATGCCACAAACCGTTGACCTTTCTGGCCCCTTGCTTTCTGAATAAGGTACTTGATCTAGCTCCAAAATATGTCCAGCCTGGCTTAAGTGCATATCCAGATAACTTTGTACTCCACACAGCTCCACAAGGTTTCTCCAAAGTGGCAAGAGCACCACTTGTGTACAGAAGTCTCTGAAATGGCAACAGTGCTAGTTTCTTCCCATACTACCGGTGTTGCTATGCCAGTGTGCCTAGAAGGGGGACCTTGCTATTACTTCTGCTTGCCAGACAATCTAACAATGAACTGACATGAGACAGAGGACAAGTTTCTTACTTCTGCTGCCCCTGGTTCAGATTTTAGAAAGGTGTCATCACACCTATATGAAAGAGAAAGTGTGTTCCCTTGGCTTCCCTCCCCTGCCTTTCTCCTCTGGGAAAGATGCTATAGCAATTACTGGTATTCTTCTGGGGGAAGTCTTGTTAAATGGAACTTTTGGTCACCGGTTGAAAATATACTTCTCAAGCGTAGTTAGCTAAAATCTAAAGTCATCTGGATTTAGGATGTGGGTGGAGCCTTTGTTTTTTGTATGAAAACTGAGGCTTCCTCTTGTCTTTAAACTTACCAAATGCATCTCCCAACATAAACTTATATTGACACTTGTCTGTCTTCAGCTGTTTCTCTTCCGTTTAAAAACTTGTGATATGGATCTGTGCTGGGGCAATGACATGTCTGGAATGCAGTTAATAAAGTAGTAAGTTAAAGAGTGAATTAATAGCTTACAAGCCCCTTTAAAAACTGTGTTTTCATGCTTGTCATTTTGAAAGTGCAAAGACACTCGGAGTTGGGATGAAATGAACTTGAGTCGTCTCCCCTCTACCTTGACTACACATCCCTATGGATGATGGGATGGGGAGGAAAGGGTAACACCCACCCACAAACACAGGTGGAGATAAGAAGGTCTTTCCTCCTATCTTTGTGGGGTGCTTGCATCAGTCTAGAATGACACTTAAAAAGCTGTTCCTCTGATAACAGCTGTTCTTATTTTTATATTAAGAGGTAGAATCACTCTTTCCA
>NW_008633389.1:36958-65576 GCF_000691845.1 Merops nubicus | reverse complement strand
TCCTGTAATTTCAAAGAATCATAGAATTGTTTTGGTTGGAAATGACCTTTAAGATCATAAAGTCCAGCCATTAGCCTGACTCTATAAAAGTCCACTGCTAAACCATGTCCCTAAGCACCATAATCTTCTGGTATGCAAGATATTGTAGCATGGGGCTATTTATCTCTTTTAATGGATGTATTTATTGTTCAGTTTTTAAAAATGTGCAACTGTCAATTATCATCATCATCAAATATTCTTTCTACATTGGTATTTGATACTTGAAGTTGTGCAGTTGATAAAGAGTTTATTAATAAAATGTCTTGTTCAGTCTTGCTTCTTCCTTCTGCACTACGTTGTTTTTCAGTGATTGCTACTGAAGACCTCGTTTTCTCAATTACCAAGACGAAGGGAGCTAAAGAAGTGATGTAGTAAGATTCTGTCTTTCATAAGTCTTTCCTTAGGAGATGAAGTGTTATCCAAATTTATCTTCTCTAATTATTCCATGGGCTTCTGAACTGAAGTTTCAGGTTTGTTTTTATTTGCCAGTTTATATATCTCCCCTTTCCCACTGAGTGCTGTTGGAGTTTTAAATTGGAAAATATCGGAGAAAATCCTTTGTTTCCCTCATTCACAAGTGTGTTTGCTTCAGTTTTATGGCACAAAAATGGAGAATAAAACCTCTCTAGATTATGACCATAAAATTAGTAAGTGCAGAGAAGAAGAAATTATTTGTGCTTTTCCTGGTTCATTTTTCTAGAAAAGACAGCATTTGGAATGTTTGTGTGGTGTTCCTGATTTCTGTTCCATTTCCTATTCTCTTCCAAGTTTAGAGAAGTGTTTATTTCTTTTCATCTCCAGAAGTTTTTCCAGATGGTGCTGTGTTCTCCTGACTTACACTGTTGACAGCATAAGGAAGGATGGAAACTGGAGAACTAGATATGTTTTTTCACTAAGACAATTTCTCCTGTAATAAAAAAACTTCTGTACATAAATTGACAAACTTTTGCCCAGTAGCCACTTGTATTGGGAGCTACAGCACTCAGAAATTCTCCTGTAGGGGGTTCCCTGGGAATTGATAATGCTCTATTTTTGTTTTATCCTCTAACTTAAAGACATTTTAAAAATATCAGTTTTCTGTTCTTGAATGTAGTGTGAAGTAATCCTCGTATTCTCTTGGATGGTAAGGGTAAAGCTGCCAGATAAGATGTTAGCTGTGTTAAAAAACATGTGCATTCATGAACAAAGCTTCATTGTTTTGAGCTTAAGGAATTGCTCATTCTGTCTTTCCATTTCAGCTGTCTGAGAACAGAGAATTCTGTGGCCACATAACTGTGATAGACCATGTAGTCTTTACTAGAGGGGTTTTTTTTGTCTTCTTCTTTAACTTTCACACATTAGTTTACAAAAGAAGAGAATAACAGAAGTTTGAGTTGGCTGGGCCTGTTGTTACTTCACTGAGAATCTGAATTATTTCCATTTATTTTTTTCCTGTTCTCACAATCTCACTTCATAGTTCTCTACACAGTTGAATATAAAAGGAAGAAGTGGAAGAAATAGAGGTGTTATAGTTTGACTTCAATAAAAGGTTTATGCTCTTCTGCTTTATAGTTTCATTAGCAAACTTAGAGAATGTGGTCTAAGTGAAAAAGTAGGTAGATGCTGAAATAGTTGGGGTAAAAGTTGCTGTAACTGTTCTAGGTGAGCAGTTCAAATCAAGTGGCACAGCACTCTAATTTGGGTACATTTTCAATCATCTTTTTTTGAAGAATGTGCAGTTCAAAAGGAAATACAATGCCAAACTTCTAAGATCTGAAAGCCCTATGGAAGGCAAAATTTTAATTCCTAATTGTTATTAACGTGTTAGAGAAGTGTTCATGGTTGATTAAAAAAGACAAATGAGAATTACTGAGCGTGAGGAGAAAGAAGACGTACAGCACTGAGAATTGTGACATGGCTAGTAACAGTTCTGAAAAGTTAGGGATGGTTACCGGTCGTGTGGGGGATCAGCCAATAATCTGTTTAAAATGCACATACACATCTATACCCACAGAAAGGAGGTATCTCTATGTACAGACAGGTTTATATATAGGTGTTCAACACCTAGTGTAACAAAACGATGTGCTGGGTCACTATCAATTCCTGCCTCGGACTGGCGGAGCCTTCTCCTGAAAGCTCTGCCCGGTTCTTTGGCAGTGCGATACGTTATGGCTGGAGAGAGTCCAGAGGACAGCCGTAGGAATGAAAGGTTAAGGCATCAGGGCCTGTGAAAAAAGATTAGATTTTTTCAGGGTAGGGGCAGAAGACAAAGGGCACACATTTTCTAGTGCGAACATGTTTTTATACTGAGGATGATTACCAACTGTTTTCCATGTCTACTGAACACATAAGAAGTAATCAACCTATTCTGTAAGTGAATGCAGCCAGATGACAGATAAGAGAAGATTTTTCTAACTCCCTAGGAATAGCTGATCAGCACTGTATATTGTCTAGGATGTCTGTGTAAAACCTTTCACTGGCTGATTTTTTTAAGGGCAGATTAAATCCTCTAAGTACATCTAACCCAGTTCCTCAGTATGGGATAGACTTGGTGACTTCTTGAGGTCCTTTTTTAACATGTTTCTCTGATTATGTAAGGTCTTTTTGTTGGAGGGAAGGGATTATTTGTGGTATATTGTTTTAGCATCATTATGCAGGCTTTATCTGTGTGATAGCACTCTTGCATATCACCTCATACCATCATCTTTACTGGATGCTGTGCTTCCAGATTGTCTCATTTTTTTTCAAGTAGCGAAGAACAAGTGCAAATATGTAAGTAACGTTTGTCAGGCTTCTTACTGTCAAACATATTTTAGAAAAGTATGAGTATACAAAGTTTTTTTCTTATGACTTCTTTAAATGTAAACCAGGATCGATCTACCCATCTTGGTTCAAACCACAAGAATACAAAAACTTAAAATCCTAATATGTTGCATGCTTATTTTAAAAGAAGAGCTGGTCTCATTATACTTTTAGTTTTGTTTTGGCAATGTTCTGCCTGAGGTGGTTTTTTGATGAAAGGTTATTCTGATCAGGCTGATGGAGTCTTTTGGTTTGTTGCAGGCTTTATTTGTGGTTACTTCTGTTTAGCGTTAATTGGAAGGATCATTTGTTCTTCTGTGCCAGTGTAGTACTGCTTTAACGTGTTTCCTTTGTGTGCAGTGAATGTCCTTTATGTGACATTCTGCACTGTATTGTCCGGAAGCTCTTAGCTCTTCCCTCCTAACCTCCCCACTTCCCCCCCCCCCCCCAAGTAGATACTCCAGTATGAATGCTAGCATGATTTTGCAAAAGCTATAGAGGTTCAGGATTTTTTTTTTTTTTAAATGTTTTTTGTTTGCTTTCTTATGCATTGAACTGCAAGTTAAACAGTTGGATGTTTGCAAAACAAGGCAAACACAGGAAGATATCAATAAGAGGTTGAAACTGGTATGGGTAGAGCAAATGGCCACCCATCAACGTGTCCCTGTGGGTAGTTCCCAAGTCTAGCAGAGATGGAAGTGACGAGTTAGGTAGAGGGATGTGAGAGAGGATGGGATTTCTTGGCTTAGTGGATGTTCATTTGCAAAAGGTGGCAGAGTCTGAGGAAAGTGATACATTCAAGAGAGAATGAGAGGAGGAATTCACGTCTCAATATGTGACTCCTGCTACTTATGCAGGTTTAGTTATTTTGAACTTTCTGTGCCACCTTGGGATACTCTAGTAGCCGCACTGCAACTTTCTGTTCCATCTCTCTTTCCTTGTAATTGCACTTTTTTTTTTTGGGATTATTGTTTTAAGTAATGTGTTACTTTCAGTATTGTAGTCAGGATTATGAAACTAGATGATGGGAGCTTGTAAGCATTTGTCTTTATGCCTCTTGAGTATGCAGTTGTAAAGGTTAGCTAGAGATGTAATTTTTAGTGATACCACCTCACCTGATGACTACTTCCACTTTGTTGTCCAAATGTCTATGAATGCATTATTTATCTGCAAAACCCAGTAAAACAAGTCCTGTAGAGAGCAAGTTATTTTTGACCTGTTGCTGATTGTTAAAGTCATGTGAAACTTTCTTCCAGTTATCGGAATTGTTCCTTGAGACTGGTGGTAAAATCAAACATAGGCTATAAATGTTGTTAGCCTGCTGGGCAGTGGTACAATAGAGTCTTTGTTCTTACACAGTGCTTAATTTTAAACTGGGTCATGAAACTATTGCCTTCTGATTTGAGGAAAGGTAGGAAAATACCAGCTTTTTTAAAGGACCTTTAACTGGCTTGTGGACAGTGTTGATTGTTCACTTCTTTATATTTTTCAAACACACTTAAAAATAAGGTGAGGTAAATATTGTGTCAACAGTCAGAGTATTTTTTTTTTTTCTTTGGGGTTGCTAAAGGAGCTGGAAATGGTAATTTCCTCCATACAAACCATACACTGTGGATGCCCTGGAGAAAATGGCTAAATCCGGGAGCTGGTTATTGCATCAGAAGGTTGGGAAGGAATGAGAAGTCAGATTTCATTTGTGTTTGAAAAAAGTTTCAGCAAGTATTGCAAGCTCAAGGAGCACTTAGGCTAGACTCTGGCATGCAGCTGATACTGGAAAAAAAACATCTTTTCCACAAAGATAATTATACTGGCAGCTAAGTTAGTCCATAAGGCTTACTTAAATATGATGTCTTGTACTTTTTGGGTTCTTCAGTGTGTTGTTTTGTACACTGAGTAGAGCTACAGCAGCTGGGTGTCCCAGACTTGCTGTGTCAGGAGGATATTTGTAGTTGTTTAACCATTAGTTTCAGATTCCCTTTGACGCTGGACAAGCCACAACATTCTGTACTGTTAGAATATTTAATATATTGCTAGAATGTAGATTGTTTAGTAGGTTTAGGAGTAGGTACATGGTAATGTAAGCACATTCAGCTGAATGCCCTAGGTGGATAACCACAACGATTTTTCACAGCTGTCTATATTTAAGCATGGTTTTAAGTAAAAGCTTAATAGTTATTATTGCAACCATAATCACTATTATTTGCCCAGACTCTCCCTACTGTTTTATTTGGATTTAAGTATTCCCTGCAAGCATTCCTGGGGTATGTACCTTCTTAATAACACTGTTAACTTTAGCAATGGCTCTAAAGACCTATTGATGGTTTTCACTGTCCCCTGTCACTCCCAATTAGATGTGCTGATGACCCTAGGGAATAAGGTGAAAGAGTTCTGTCCAGAAAGCAGAGGGAACCTGTTAATAACTGTCCCAGTGCTTAACTAGCTGTGAACATAAATGTTAACTTGATGTAGTGCAAACTCTTCCTTCTGGCACAGCAGGACTTAGTCTGCAGCATGTAAGGAAGTTAATGCATTTTTGCATCAAAATATGCTGTCAATTATGCTTTACAGAAGCATATAAATGAGAATAATGAGTGAGTCCTAGTAGGTTTTGGCTGGACTTGAGAGTAATCAATTGCATTAGGCTCGTAAAGGTTGAGAAAAAACTTACCCCAGGTCAGTTTTTGAAGAAAACTTTAACAAAACAGTTATGGGATGGCTTGGGGTATTTGGAGGACTGAGATGCTAATTTTGAATTTACTCATTTTGAGGTGCAGCCTGGGGGAAGGAGGCTACAGAGTGGCTGAAGGGTAACTGCAAAGCTTTCTAGAAGTAAATGAATCCTATCAACTTGTTGTTGATTTTTTTTTTTTTTTCTAAAGATGTGTTTGGCTGTTGTATGTTTATTAACCTGTGGTTATAACTGTTGTTTGTAAAGATGTGGATTGTGGCAGAAGGATTTAAAATCAGGAGAGAAGACCAATAATTAAACTGAAGATTAAGACTGACACAAAAAAAAAAAAAATACATATGAACTGCTTGTGACTAAAATAGGAAGAATCAGAACTGTACTTTATCTCAGGAAGTGGTTTCCAGTACATGTTCAGCTGCTGCTCAGAGTTCCTCATGTGTGTTACCAGTAGTCTGCTTTGACTTGCTTCCTATTAGCTGCACTACAGAAATAAAAGTCATTGTCCTCATAAATGAAGGGCATTACATCTATCAGGTGCTAATGCTTCAGGTCAGTTGCTTAATCCACATCTGGGTAATAATTAACAGCAAAGACCAAAATTCTCAGGCATCAATAACTTGGAAGTACAGCATTGAGTCTCTTGTCATCCTTGGCTGACTCAGTTCATTGTGGACTCCCAAGGCTAGAAGTATAAAAGTAAGGGGCAACAAACTAAAGTGTTAGAGCAGGCCCAGATGTGGATGCTGGTGGAAGATGCAGTAGCCTTTTGTACGTGCTTGCACCATTACTTTTCAACAGCATCAAAAAATAGTTGCTTCTTTACACTGAGCATGGATTTAGATATTTTTGTGGTATGTTGTGCTGTAGGTATACTCCTTAACAGCTGTTACACATCAAGATCCCTGTTGGTGCCTTTTTGTCTCTCACTTGTCTGTTAATTGTTCAGCAGATCAAACTCAGACTTTTCTGCAGACTGTCGAAGTTGTCCAACCAATCTTGTGCTTTAACTGTAAGACTGCTGTCTTTGATGACATAGTATTAAGCATTTTTATCATGGATTGTTATGCAGTTGCGTCACAATCCAGACTGTCTTAATTATTCTTTACTCCATATTGCCTCAGGGTGTGACTTCACAAGCTAAACAAGGTCATGCTTGGCTAGGATGAGAGAAGTCAAATAAATTCAGGGCTACAGGAAATGTTAGTGATTCAGTGGGCGAGGTGACAGCCTTGAGTTAATGTTTTCCCTGTGCCCCAGACTGGCAAAAGATGCTGCAGCTTGCATGATGAGATATAAATCTGAGACCATTTGTTAGTTTCAGTGCTGTTCCTGGTAGAAATGAAGATGTTATTTCAGGGTTCAGATTGTAATGGCTGTGCTCTCTACACGTTTCTGCTTTCTGTTTTAGTAGTCTTATCCTCTTGTCTCCTGTCTTAAACTGTTCTTAGGGTTGCATTCCAGAGGTGCTGACACATCGGCAATTGGCAAGAGATCCATTTAGAGAAACAATGGTCCATTTTGAGATCTTTTGAAATCAAGGGAATTATATTCGTATAAGAAATATCAAGTCAAAACTGAAAAGCTGCCAGATATTTTTTTTTTGTCTTCCTTTTTCATGTGTGCAGAATAGGTTTTTTGCTTGAGTATAAGTATTTGAAATGTGGTCGAGTGTACTCACAGTTACATGTTTTTATTTTCCATAGGATTCAAGTGCCCTGTATGTTCAAAATTTGTATCTTCTGATGAAATGGATTTACATCTTGTGATGTGTTTGACAAAACCAAGGATAACCTACAATGGTAAGAAAGAAGTAAGCTAATAGTTACTTATTCATTTTAAACATTAGAGTCACAATAATTCTTTATTTAATAAGATTCTCTTGTAACTAGTCCAGTGGACTCAGAAATTATCTATGTTTTTTGCTTGTAATTTATTTTTTCAAATTAATTCCTGACAACTAGGTCTTACTATACTGCATGCCAAGATAATGTACACCACTGATTTGTTATGCAAGTATAAAATTATTCTTATTTGAGTGTATTTATTCTACTTTTTGATTATAAGATCAGATATTGGTCAGTGTGCGTTTAGTGTCCACTTAAGATACGTGTAGCTTAAGTGTCCCGCCATCTAATGACATCAAGTAGTGAGTGAGGTCTCTGAAGTCTCTTGGGGATATTATTGATTGTTGCTTGATGCACTGTGCATCTGCATGTTATTCAAGAAAATTACCCTTTCCTGAAGGAGCTAAAGAGCTTTCTCCTTAGCTGATTGCATGTGTGATATTTCATAAAGACTGGTAGATACGTACGGTTTTGTCATTTTAGTGAAACTTGACAATGAATTGTCTTTGGTACCTTTGGTTTTTTTTCCTACTACTAAGCTCTCCTAGGCAACCTTTGATGCAAGGCAACCAAGACTTTTGCCACTGTTGGCATCAAACCTGTTTATCACTGTGGCTTAGGCTGACACTCAGTTCTATGGCAAGCATACAAAAAGGTTTCAGAAAACTAGGAATTGGAAAAATGTAACTGAAATCCTAGTGCCTAGGATTATTGCTCACCAGTCATCAGATATAGAATATGTGAGAACAGAACACGATTAGAAAGAGATCGTAGAGGAGGAGGAGTTGGACTCTTTTTGGAGGTGCAGAGCAAAACATTGAGTCAGTGGTCACAAGTTGCATGAGGGAAAAATGTGATTGAATAAAAGGTAGAAATGCCCCATAATGAGGGTGGTCAAACACAGTAGTAGGCACCTGAAGCTGTTGTGCAGCCTCCATCCTTGGAGATGGTCAGAAATTGACAGAACGAGGCCCTGAACAATTTAGTCTAACCTCCAGATGTCCCTTCCAACATGAGTTACTTACTGCATAAATAACTTGCTGGCACCTTGCTGTTATGGTGTCCTACAAGGGATTTTTTTTATTCCAACAAGTCTTGAAGGATGGATGGACCCACCTTATTCTTTGCCTGGACAGTAAGAATGCTGACCCTTAATTGCAAAAATAATATGAAATCATATACTTAGAGTTGTGAAATGCATTTCAAAGAACAGCACTCAGGAAAAGTAAATATTTTTTTTTTTCTCCTGGCGTTACCACACATATATTTGAGAAGGTTGATTTCATTGAATAGAGGGAGACTTTGTTTCTCTTTCTTTTGCCTTTTTAAATTTAGGACAAAGATAAACTGTTATAAATATATCTACTAAGGGATGTTGATCAGAAGCAGGCTGGTCACCCCTGTCAGGGAGGGGTAATGTGCTTGGGATCAGTTAGGGTGGAGCATGAGGAGGCAAGCTGGCGGAGAGCAAGCTCTGTTGATAATCCAGCTAATGGGATGTGCATAAATTATGAGTTGACTGAGTGAAATCCCACCCTGCACCCCTGGTGCTTCCTACATGTACACAAGCACACTCAGTTGACTAACTTTTTAGTTAGCCTTCGGAGTTGTGCAGTGCTCAGTTGCTACTTTGTGGTATGATGATCCCTTTAATGGGACTAATGGAACAGAACTAACTAGCAGACTGGTAACATAATGCTGCCATTATTACAGGCCCAAAATTGTGTATGAGTAGCTATATGCATGCATTTTTTTCTTGTATATTTTGCTGTTTGCTGTGATGAGATCAGTGATGGATCAGCCTTTTTGTCGTAAGCCAGAAAGTCCTTTCAAGTTTTGCTTGAGAGAAGAAAAGATGCTGCTATCAACTTCTTATACCTTCTTCCAAAATGGAAGGCATTACTTTATGCTTTACTTTCTCACTGTCATTTTGACCACACATACTCCAACAGAGCCAAGTAGACATCATGTTTCTGTGTTGGTCACTGGTGGTTTCCCAGTCCTATTACCATTAGCACGAAAAATACCTTTTTATTTTTTCCTCTTCTCCTTTTTTGTTGTCACCTCCTTTCTCTGAATTTTATTGCAAGTAGTTGAAGGGAGCCTTAGACTTTGCAGGTGGTGAGATGTTTAAAAATAGAGCAGTTGGATTGAACTGTGCTTGTGTCTGGTTCCACTCTTAGATGCGTTCCCTCATGATACTGTAAATGTACTATTTGTTCTTTGAGAAACAACAGGGAGAAATTGTATGTATTTTGTCATTCTGAGAAGACAAACCTCCTTTCTTTTTAAATGTGGGTATGAGACATACAGTCTTCCCCTGAAAAATGTTATGACTGTTCAGCTGTGATATGAAAAAAAATTTGAACAGTTGAGCCCTTCCAGCCAATCTCTAATTGCTTTCTGAGGTACCTTTGTGCATTGCGTTTGGCAGCAGGAGGGTCAGTGAGCTGCAGACTCTGGCAGCTGTCTAATTTACACGTGTTTTCTGAAAGGCAGCGGTCACAAATATGTCCCAGTTCTATGCTGGAAGCTGTGCTGATTTTCATATAAATAAATTAGTACATTTTATTAACCTTATTCTTTCAAACTCGTGTGACTTGCCTGCAACAGAGATCTCATTGCTGACTCAATTTGGCATGTGAAAAGAGCTGTTTCCTTTCTCTGTGGAACTTTGTTCCAAGTATCTCTTAAACTGCTCGTGGTGCTCACACATGAACCAGTATCTAGGCATTTTGATACAAAAACCGGTTAAGTGGATGGGATTGTGCAAAAACGTCGTGGTGTTTGTCGGTACTATCTTAAATTGTCTTGCTTTCTTTAGCAATTAAGAACTCTCCTCGTACTGTTACACGTTGAGGTGCTGAGAAGCCAGAGTAGGCCTTGTGCACTGCTTAGCTACAGGTTACCAAAAGCCAGTTTTACAAAGAAAAGTGAGTTACTTTCTAGTTGGCAGACTTCTTTGAAAACCACTGCTAAAATGTTATATAGTCATACCTCTTCCTTTGAGCTTCTGCAAAGTGTGACATGAGGCCCCTCGTGCCATCTGGTTCAGGTTTGCCACGGAGCCTGCTGAGGGACTGCTCTCCAAGGACGCTGCTTACGAGGCAGCGCTGCCTCTGGTCCGGCAGGCGCACCTTGAACCTACTCGCTGCTTTGGAAGCAACTCGCCTCCAACTCCCTGCTGATGATTGGACCTACTGCTGAAGTTTAGGTTTTGAATAGAATTATTTTTCATTTTGTCTTGTTACAGTATTAATGCTTTTTGTTTGTTTGTTTTTCCTTTGGAAGGTATTTTATAAAAATTCAGAAGGCACAGGAGAGACTTGTGAGTTTAGGGGCACAAGATTTAGATGTTTTGCGACAAATACCACTGATGACCGTTGAAGAAACCTTGTAGTTGGTTCTGAAGTAATTTTTCACTTTCAGATTCCTTTGTTTGAAGACACTAATGCTGTTATTATTATGTGAGCAGGCTCTAGGAACCTGGCACCTGGCCAGATGGGGAAGCCAGTGACCCCAGGGAGCTGGGCAGAGCCAGTCAGCTCACTAGACTGGTTGGCTGGCTTGGCAAGCTAGCCTGTCCTCTTTCAAAAGTTTTGATTGAATTAGCACATTCCTGTAGAGTATGTTGGATTTCATCAAGTCAGCACTTTGTGTTGGAACGCTGATCTCCTAGAAACTTTCTCAGCATGTCTCATCAAAGCTGCTTGCTCAGGGGTGGTGCTGCTTTGACATCAGTGCTGCTTTCACTCAGACCACTCTGCATTTAATTCAGATATGGCAGTGGCTCTGATTATTGGCCAACATATTTACCTGGGGTTCATTTTAAGGGGAAGAGGTTTTACTAGTATAGTTTCAGAGAGGAAGAATGTTGATACATACAGTGTGTGAGCTGCTGGAGCCTTTTTCTTGTATTTGAGGTAATGACATTGCAATTATTCTTTTAAAATTATGATAAGTGACTTTTTTAGCCCTATCCCACAAAAAAAAAATAGCACAGGATCAAAAATCACAGGTAGCAGGGATTACATATGTGATTTTGTATTTAGAGTTTATCCACTCTGTTTCGAATGGAGGATTAGCGTGTGGAAGGGCTGTTAAAGATAGGTGTACAGGAAGGAACACAGGAGTGAACCTTGGCGTGCTCTGCTGGCAGCGTACTTTGTCTTCTAACACCGAGCACAGATAGCCAAACACTCCCCTGCCATCTAACTGAGTTCAAAGTGACTTTGGCCACAACAGTGCAACTGATTGAGATTAGCAGGGATGCCAAACAGGGTTTTCCAGGAGGATTTAGAAACACTGTTTGTTCTAAATCAGTTTGAGGCACTGAGTTAAGTTCTGTCTTCTGAGGAAGGAGAACTGCTGATACTGACACGTGCTGAGACCTGCATGTGAGGGAGTGTCAGAATCCTGAGCTGCAGTCTGTGGGAGCAATAATTCTGCTAGAGGAGTTCTTGACAACTAAATGACAGCAATGACATATGCATTTTGATCAAAAGCAGAGATCTGAAGGTTGGCAAATCACCTAAAGGACTAAATAAAAATATTTTGGAAGCATTCTTTGTGAATAGGACTGACCTAGTTTTTTTTCCTAAAGCATGTGAGAAACTTTATTAATTGGTGGCTGTTTTAACGTCCTTGGGGAAAGCTACTTGGCCTAGAACTTACTTAGTTTATATTGCTTAGCAGAAGGGAGGAAAAATAACAACACACCTTAACCTAACATTTAGTCCACTGGAATACATTATTCTGGTAGTTCTGCCTGCTGCAGGGACTTGACGTGATTTCCTTCGTCGCTTCTCTGCCTGAAAAAATGGAGGCTATTTTACTCAGCAGAGCTGATGCTGTCAGCTGTTTTGACTGATGTACCCAACACTTCAGTCTGGAAGGAAAACAATTGCTAACTTCAAGCTCATTTCTCTGCCAGAGTTCCTGAGATCATACCCTAAAAGACTTTGCAAAAGGGCAACATGCCAGCCTGCCTGGAAAAGCTTAACCCTTCCTCCTTGTCCTCCTCCTTTAAGAGGACTAGACTTTCAGCAAAGCAGTACAAAATAATAGTAAGGCAAATCACTTACTTCATTCCACTCTATCAGAGGTATAACACTCTCCATAGATTTTTAAAATTCTTCCATCTTTGGAGTTTCAACAAGATTTTTGGCTAAAAGTTTCTAGCTACTTCCTCTGGCCTAGATGGTTCTGTGCTCTGTCCTGAGGGGTGCTGCAGAGGGAGAGAAGTATACTTCATAAGGTAGCTCAACAGGACATGTAAACAGACACTTATCCTGTGCTTGCAGGTAAAGCAGTGACATCTACTCTGGTTTTGGTCTTGTGTATATGTGAACATCCTCTGGAGTACAGAGGAGGTTCATTCAATTTCCCTGGTGCTTTAAAACTGTTTTCTTCAGTACTTCTTGAACATAATTATAGCTGTTGAACATCTGTCGAACTTGGAGGTGTTTCTTAATGTGGTGACAGTAGAACATTAGTAAATAAAATTTTGATCTCAGACATTTTGTGCAGCTGTTATTCTGTGAATTGGTATAATATCATCTCAGACTTTTCATAGCTTGTCTTGCAGAGCATGGTTACACTTTGAAGGAGGGAAATTGTGTTTTAAGAACTTAATTAAAATATATTGATTAGTTTGTAATTCCTCCCTTGAGCCAGGCCTAAATCTGCTAGACTGAACTTCCTGTGACAGCCATTCCAAACCACTCCTGGCCAAAATAGCTGCAATGTCACCTCATACTTAATTCAGTTTTTGTGAGCAAGACAACAATTACTGTCTCAGTACACTTTTATATAGATGTGTGTGTGCGCCACGGGAAATTTTTATATGCAGCACTGGTTAAATACAGAAAAGCTTCTGACAGGTATAGAACAACACTGCTTGTTTCTGTAAGAAATGGAAAAAAATAGGATCATTCATATGCTCAATAGCTCGAGTTGTTTATTTTCCTTATAAGCTACCCCAACCTCAGATGCTGCTCTTGTCTTGCTTTGGTACCGATAGTACTGCTAAAGTCAAATGACAGTTCTTGTCCTAGAAAATGACAGATAGACCTGTACTTAAGTGCTGCTAAGAATACCTGCGGGTGACCCGGGGGGCAATTCAGATTGGGGTGGAAGAGGACCCGACATGCTGCACTGGATCTGATTGTGCTTCTCTCATATAATGGCAGTGCAGTGCAGCATGCAGTGGAAGCCAAGGGACAGCTTTGTTCCCTCGGTGGACACGCACTGTGCTGTGGCTGCACCACGTGATGAGGGCAGACAGGAGCTACCTTCCATGTCTTACACTTACTTAATCAGTCTTCAGCTTTGAGAGGTCATTCGGAGGATGTCATAAATCGTGTCTGCAACTGCTGCAGTCTTGTGACTGCTGGGAATTTAGCTCTGGGGAAATTAATGTTCTTAGTTTGTTCTGCAGTCTTTAAAGCTGATACCTCTAAACCCTTGAGATTTTACTAATTTGTTAACAGCAAACTGACATTTTTTGTAGCTGCTCTGTAGAAACACAACTCTAGAAAATACGTAGCTTTTCTGCATCTTAGAAAATAGGTTTTATTGGCTGGATTTTGAAATAAATGTACTTGAAATCTGTAGGTATTAAAAATAAATTACAAACTCCGTGTCACTGAGATTGAGTGATCTCTGTAGGAAATTCATGGTATTTCCTTCCCAAGATTCCTCTCTGTTTTGCAGGAACTAGAACAGATTATTCATAGATGAGGATTTTTTATTTTTTTTTCCTAAAGAAATAAAAGAATAAGTGGCATTCCTTCTTGCTCAGAAACTGCCCCAAGGGCAGATCAATTGAAAGTATTGCCTGAAATTGCAATTTGTAATTTATCTTTTTTTTCTTCAGATTAAAATCTTGCTTTAAAACCTGCTATCTTCTGATGTCTTAAATAGTCTTGTGCTTCTGAGTTTGACTCAACCGTTCAATGACAAAAGAAGTCAGTCCAGCTTTTGCAGGGGATTTCAGTGGTAGAACAAGCTTAAGTCTTCAGAAACGTGGTGGGTGAAAATGCTGTTAAACATGATTGAGGACTCTCACCTCTAACCTGGGGAATATCACTGCTTACAAAGGAAAAAAGATTATCAGTTTTTAGTATTTTTAACAACACGCAGCGATTCTAGAAGAGGCTGTGAATTGCCTATTGACAGGAATTACATTGATTATATACTGGCATAGCTACAAAATGCTAGACTTGCCTGTTGTATCCTCCCTGGAGGAAGCTCCTTGCTTCCCGAAGTTTGTCTAACTTTGTCTCACGTGGAAACGGATCCGTTCAGCTGCAGAAATAACCCAAAGTTCTGACACGCAGTAGCGATACGGAAAACTCGCTATTGCCAGATTTATTGCTGAACTCTATTAAGGCCTATGAAACCTTGTTAGTTTCCTCATAAAAACCTCAGAGAACTTCCATTGTAACCCTCCACTAATGCCTGTCTGTAATTTAAAACCATATCAAATTTTCTTCATTTTGATCATGTTCCTCATCCCCTTCTTTCATGTGTGAAGTTTCATTAGTGTTTGTGTAACATTAGGTACTGGATAGCCTTCATGTAGCTAAACAATAATGTAGTATTCAGTGGTCATTTTTAGCCCATAAATGATGTTTGTTTAGAATGAAGAGATCCCCAGTTCCAAGAAAGTCTATTTCAAACTATAGCTTTATTAGCTAAAATGCCTTGTTGCCATAATGGTGTCCAACAGTTTTGCTAGCTCTTAATATGTGTGTAGAAATACACTGCTAGATCATGTGCATAAAACTTTGAACAGATACTGCAGAATTGTCTTTGGGGACTTGTATTTTTTTCTTTTTTAAAACACATCTTCCATGTTAATCTTTTTGTATTATTATTAGTAGTAGATGATCATACTTGCTGAATACTATTGAAATTATGTAGTGTCTTTTATTTGACTCAGTTGCTAGGATTTGGAAATTGATGGCATTTGCTTTAAAATATAAGTGAAAGTTTATTTGTTTTGGGTTTTGTTTTGTTTCTTTTTCCTCTTGAAATTAAAGACACATATACTCAGTATCTTACTGGGATACTGCAGTTGCCTGTTAGCACCAGAAATACTGTACCTCTGTGCTTGTTTGAATACACTAAAATACTGATTTATGGGTTACTGTAGAGCAGACATACTGAGATAACTTAGAAAACTCCAACTCAATATTTGATGTTATCAGAACTTTTTGCATTCAGACATGTTTTGAATTCTATCTATATGGCAAGGATAAGTGCATTTAAAGTGGGAATGGCTTGTGAAAAGGAATGTCTGCTGTGGACGGAAGAGAGAGACAAGTCAAAATTATGCAGTGATTTATATCCCCATCTAGTATATGCATGCTGATACCAGACAGTCAGTTTTAACTTGGAAGAGGCTGATCTGAAGCCTGCTGGAGAAGGCACCCTGTAGGCCTAGTACCTGGCACTGGGGTTAATAAGCCAGAGTTTATGCACACTGAGTTTTGGCACCAGCATTTTCACTGTGTTGTTCAGTAATGCAAGAATAATGGCTTAGCCAGACACACCTGTTCTACTCCCCTCTCCCTGTTCTGAGCTTAGACTCAGTTTCATCTTTCATGCTGTCTTCCTTAGTGCTCCCTATACAAAAGGGGATGTGTAAGCTTGCACAGAAATGAGTCAGTTATTTGGCCAGTGTTAAAAGACTGGGGGGGGAAAAAAAAAAAAAAAAACAAAACCCAAACTTCCCAAAGCACATTGTGGTCAGGCACCTGTGGGAAACCTGGAGCAGGGACTTGAAAAAGGATGCAGTGAACAAATACTGGATGAAATCCTACATCCAGCTTCAAAACAAGCCTCCATTAAAGTAACCCATGTTGCCCAGAGTAATAGCATCCAGCAGCACCTGAGCTGCTTCTCTTAATTCCCTCTCTGCCTCTGCTTTTCAGGGACACTGTTGCCATACCCTTTCCTTCCATGAAGGTTTTTAATGTTTCTGCTTCACCTATGTCATGTTAGATGAGAGTTCCTCTAGATAGCATTAGGCTAGCATGTCCCCATCACACACTCAATTCGTTGCAGGCCATTACTACAATGGAGCTTCTTAACTGAAAATTATTACAAAGCAATTTCTCTGGCTTCTGACCATAGTGTCAGTGATGGTGAATGGTTCAAGCCTTGCCATTTGGAAGAACTGCATTCTGCCATCTTTCAGGGATTTCTGAACCTCAATGGAGATCTTTTTGTGTCATGTCAACATGCTGCTTTTGCAGGATCTTTTCCAATTTAGACCTCTTCTTCACCTTGATCTGAGACAGGCATCTTCTGTTGTGCTGACTTTGCCACATCCACGCTCTGCTTTGCTTTCCTGGTCTTTGTGAACACTTGATGATCACATCCATTCTTGATGTGGAAAAGTTGCTCATTTTAACAGACTTACTGCATTGTAGTTATGTCTTCCTTCTGATGATAAAGATTTTTGAAGAGAACTGTCTCTGCATGGTATATGGAAGGAATTCTTCACCCTCTTCCTGACCACAGTGGTATCTTTTCCCTATTAAAACAGTAAGTCAGATTCCCAAGTCACTTACTAACACTAGAAGCTTGTGTAGGTATGTCCTTTGGGGATTTTATGCCTGGTTGTTTGTGGTGTGGATTTTTTGGTTTGGTGGTGGTTTTTGTTTTGGTTTTTTTTTCATCTTTCTTAAAGAAGTCATCTGCTACTCGAGGCAAGCTGGACTTCAGGGCTTTTTAATTTTTCTTGAGTGTGCCTCCCTTAGTGATAAGACTTAGTTCCTGCCTATTACTCAAGGGGAAACCAAATGGTTCAGCCACTTTTGGATTTGATCTCTGGATTGTGATCCCAAGTTCTCAACAAGCCCAAGCTGATTTTTTCATCTATCATAGCAGTTTCTTAGTACTGATACAGATTGGTAGGTATATATAAGCAGCCCATAAATATTTTGCTTTTCTTTACTTGTCAACAATAAGAAGCATTGCTTAACAAAGAATAAAAATGATAAAAGATCTGCATGCATGGATCCTACACTGGTATTCTTTCTTTCCTGCTTCAGGTTTCCTTCATCCCATCTATCTCCACCTCCCTGTAAGAAATAATACTCTCTAACTGCAGCAAACTGTCAGCAGTACATGCTGGTTGTCCCTGGTGATTTACTCAGCCAGTCCTCCTTCTGTAGTGTGTTTGTGGGGCAAGATCCTCTTTGATGGTAAACTCAGCCTTGAGACGTGTAAGTGGTTCTTACCCGATGGAGCCAGAGAGGAGGTGTTCCCCACGTTCCGTATGCAGTTTCCTAAGGCATCTTCTCCGGTGCTGTTTTGTTTCTTACAGGTTTGTCCCTTTACATGTTACTTTTGATGCAACTCCTGACATTCAAAATTAATACACAGTGACCTGAGAGATAATGTAATACTGATTAAACCCAAGGCAACAGCCTAAAGGCACCTTCCTCGTTCCCTGCGCTGCAATAAGCAGCTTTTGTTTCAGAAGGAATGTGCTGGGGTACGCCGTTCATGATGGGTTTTCACAGTGGGACACTAGTTTGGTAGTACTGCATTCAAGGCTTTTTCACCCAGCTGCCTCCTCATGAGGCAGTGTTTAGAAGTATATTCATCTCCTAGACCATTCAAGAACAAGTGGGTTGCCCAGGGAGGTGGTTGAGGCCCCGTCCCTGGGGGTCTTTAAGGCCAGGCTGGAGGAGGCTCTGGGCAGCCTGATCTAGTGGGAGGTGTCCCTGCTTATGGCAGGGGGGGTGGACCTGGGTGATCCTTGTGGTCCCTTCCAACCCTGACAGATTCTGATCTGTTTTGGCAGAGGACTTTGGAGCCCTGGTGGCTCGGTGGTTGGACTTGATGATCTTGGAGGTCCCTTCCAACCTAAAGGATTCTATGAATCTATGATTCTATGACTTAGTAGTGTTGGCTAAATGGTTGGACTTGATGATCTTGGAGGTCTCTTCCAACCTGAAGGATTCTAGGATTCTATGATCCCTTGGGTCATTTGAAACACAATTACACATCAGTTCGGTTGGAAGGAGGATTTAGTACAGGTTGGGTAGGGCTGGCACAGAATCTCTGTACATCATGTTCTGGAGGACAGGACTGTTTAGCTGTGGTTGGTTTGTGAACAGGTGCAGCTCTTTGGTCCATATCGAGTCTGTACAACGTGATGGTGTAAGGATGTGGTACTTACAACTGTGGTGAGCAGAACTTATCTTTAGAAGTCGATGCAACAGGAGAAGGTTGTTTAGCAATCTAGAGATGATCTAACATTCATGGGCATCTCAAGCTGCAAGCAGGCTGATTAAACAGAAGTTGGAGAGACTGTAGCTTAAGCAGAAGTTTCAGAGTCATTCAGATAATTGTCTCTGTACCGAGAGCAAATCTTGAGTCATTGTGGAAACTTAAACGCACTCTGGCAATAAATCTCAAGACGAGCATAGTAAGTTTCGCGTTCGATTGGGTTGATAAATTTTATTTTGTATGAGTAGCTATTTCACCCTAATGCTTTCTATCAGGAGTATAAATACAGACTGAAAAAGTTGGTACCCTGATCGTGATAGCTCAAGAGGGGCTGTGGATGTTGTTGCTTGGAAGTGGGGAACTTTATTTCTAAGGCTACTTGGCCTTTTTTTCCAAGCCTAGCTCTTCACTGGGAGTCCTGGGATGTAAACTTAACTTTGTCTGTGAGCAAGGTATCTTAGTTGGGCAGTGTATGAAAGCTGTGTTATTTAAACTTGAGATTTATTTTTTTTCAGAACTGTAGCTTGTATTGACATAATTTATCTTAAAGTTACAGATAGATTTCCACTGTGGCCACTGAAGCAAACCTCTTTACAAAAGAACAGTTTCCCTTAGTGTGCAAATCCATCTCTCCTGTTATTTAGTTTACCGAGTTAGAATTGTATCCTTATAGGTAGGACTAGAAAGACGTTTTACTCATCCTGCTCCCTAAAAGGTGTTTCTATCACTGCTATTTCAGTTTGCATTTTTATTCAAGAAAAAGTATTTTTTTTTCTCCACTGTACACCTACCTGATCATCATCTGTCTGAACAGGAAACATCTAGCTATTTCTCAGAATTAGCTTCTGAAAGTTGAGAACATTCCAGAAAATCTAAATCCCGTTCTCCAGTTGCTGGGTTAGTTGAAAAACACTGGAACTTTTGTGGCCACCTGCTTCTAGCTCAGTGTGATGTTGCGATACAAGTATTGACACTTAGGCCTCATTCTGCAAATGTTTGTCTTCTGTGACTTCCACTGTTCTGTGTGCTGCCTCCCCTTTACCCTTAAGTTTTAAAGAGGAGGGAGCACCAAAGACTAGGCGAGGTTTGTGCAGGAAGTCTTTCACGGTGTGAATCTATTTGCATATAGATATATCAGTGTTGGACCAACCCTGAGCAAGGTGAGAGGGGAGGAGAAAATGAGGATAATGCTTGAACTTTCAATAGGAAATTTTAACAGGCTGCTCTGTTGCAAGGGCTGAAGCAATACCACCTCAAATTTATCAGACTCTTTGTCAGTGTCAGAGGAGGTGTCACATTGTTGTAGCTGGTTAATTTGCTTTAGAGAGGTTATGTTTTTGTGTCTTGTGGTGGGGAAGGTGTTTTTTATGTTGCTTAAGTTCTAGGTATTACCACACAAGTCGTGAAGCAGTGTTTGGGGTTACTGTGCCTGTCGGAAGTGCGCAGAGATGCAAGATGCACTTGTTTGATTAGCATATAGGTATTAGAGTTTTCAGCAGTATAAAAGAGAATTAGGATTGAATTTAGTCAAGAAGGCTGAATTCTGAATTTCCAGGCCCTCAATGTTCTGATATTGTGAGTCCTGAAACCACTTCTTAGCTGTGGTTCAAGTAAAAACACTGAATGTTAAAAATCTTTCCTAGCAATGTCAATGGTAGCATACCATTTACTTGCCTTTGACTGCATCTTATCTAGAGAAGGTTGCTTGTATTAGAGCAATACAAAATGTGTCTGGTCAGGAATCTTCTGGTCCGAAGGTATGTTCCTTGCTGAGGGCAGTGCAAATTTAACTTCTGGCTGTGAAAGTGCAGTCTTCATAGGTAGACCAAACTAATGGCTTAGCTCTGCCTTGCTCAATGCTGAGAGTCCTTGTAGCTTAGAAAGCTCTAAGTGGCAAAATAAGTCTCTTCGTGGTGACAGCTGAGTGGTCTTTCTCCTGCTATTGAGGGTTCTGAGCATTAAAGAGTCAGCTCCCCTTCAGTGTCTTTGTGTCAGTGTTTGAGCAGCAGTGGAGGGCTGGCCTGACTATCCCAGAATGATCTCTAGCTGGGGCATGTTGAATCAAGGATATTCCTCTTGTGGCAGCCAAAATACTGAAAAATGGGTGGAACGCCAAAATACCTGCTCGTTCTCCTAGTGCTTAGGCTGGACTAGGAGAGAAAGCTTCTGTTTTCAGATTGCAAGGACGGTTACTGAGCCACCTGAGAGAAGCACACCCTGCGTAACGGTCCCTTTTTCCTTCCATTCCAGTGCCTGCCTCTCCCAAGGACGTGAACCCCAAATAAGCAGGCTGTCCATATTATTTGTATCAGAGAGTGGCAAGTAGTGTTTGTTTATTCCTCCTTTCTCCAACGCCTGCGTTGCAACAGTAAATGAAATGAGATGATGGGGGTTAGAAGGACTGGTAGAGAGAGAGAGATTTTAGGGAAAATGGATGTGAAGAGAAGGAAAGCATGGTATGAAAAAAATGGAAAGGAATGGAGTGGGAGAACAACAGATGCAGCAGAAGCTGGCAAGATTTAGGAGATCAAGTCAGTAACATTTAATGAGAGTATGTTAATCACATACACACATCTTTCTGGCTACTGAATAGTTTACCTGTGGAATGTGCAGGTTCTTCTTGTCTACTTGTTTTTTTGTAATGGTGTAAGGAAAAACTTCGGATTGACCCAGAAGGTGATGTCAGTAGAAGTGGAGAATAAATTCTGCAATGTGGATGAATTCATGCTATACGTGTGAAGAAATATGTTGGCTTCTAGGTGTCTAGAGCTTGACTTACTCCATTTAAAAACAAGCAAAGCCTCTAGTGTTTCACTGAGAGGGATTTTTGTTACCAACTACTAAAAATAATGAATGTACAATGGATATAGAATCATAGAATCCTTTAGGTTGGAAGAGACCTTTAAGATCATCAAGTCCAACCATCAAGCCAACACTACTAAGTCCTCTGCTAAAACAGATCAGAATCTGTCAGGGTTGGAAGAGGCCACAAGGATCACCCAGTGGTAATATGTACTATTTAATGAAGTTTCATCAATATTTTTTTTAACTTCCTATAGCTCTTGTTTTACCTGCTTTAGTGCTGAAATTTATATTGTTCAGAAGTTATGTTCTGATTAAGACTGGGTTGTATTCCTAAACGATGCACTTCTGTATTGTCTTTCTCTGTTAAGCTGGGTGCAATGGCAGCCTCCACAGACATGAGAGCTTTTAAATTTAAATACATAACTTTAAATACTGATATTTTAAAAAGTTGTCATCCTGAATGAGATCAAAGGTTTTCTAACTTGATGTTCTGTTTTCAGTGAATGCCTAGAGAGAAATAAAATACTGCAGCTGTAAGATGTCCCTTCCCAAATACTATTGCCATCTCCATGATTTGTGTCGTGGTGTTTCCTGAGCCTAGGGGCTATATCTGTCTGTATTTTAAAAAGAAAATCAAAAAGCAGTAGCACAGGTTTTAGTGACTTCATCCATAAGCTATGTATTGCATGTGCTTCTGCGGTCCACAGTTTAAAGACAGAGGATTTCATTGTTGCCTATACTTTTAACCGTGGCTAAGTTGGTGGCTTTGATAATTGTTGGATATATTTTTCAAAATCTTGAATACCTTTTTAATCGGTAAAGTATGTGCAGAATTGCTAGGATGATTGCAATTTAATCAGTACCACCTATTTTGCTATAACGCAAGAGTGGAGTAGAATTTATTTTTCAGTAAATATAAAAGCAGGATTTGGGGAGGAAACTGACTGACAACCAGAAGTTAAAACAGTAGTAGTTTTAAACAGGGACAGAGGAGAGGAGGAGGAGTACTTGAGCAGACACAGGAGGGAAATACTATGCTCTTTCACCCGATTTTGTCTCTGACAGCAGCCTTTGGCTGGTGAGTACTTGTTCAAACAGCTGGGAAGGTGGAGGAGTGTTTAACTCGTTTCGGCGCAAGGCAGATGGATGGGGGCGGCGGTGAGTGTTTGTGTGTGTGTATCCACGTGTGGGCGAGAGGGAACAATGTGGCCTCTGCGTATTTCCTCTTCCCACTTCCATTTAGGTAATACACTTACTCATATAAATGCTTTAATCATAACATTGATGAAATCTCAAAATGTTCCCTTTTTTTTTTTTAGGAGAAAAAGAAAATTAATAGTATGTGTCTGCTGAATCACGCTGCTACAGGAAAATATGAAAACAAAAAAATTGTTCAGATTGCAGTGGTTCTGTGCAAAATTACTTAAATGATTTACACATTTTTCCTAACAGTTGTGTTTAAAAGTCAGTGCTAAATGGCCCTTAAACTGTCTTACATCTGTTATAAGCCAGTGTTCATACAGGAAAGTGCTGTATTGAAACAAGTGCTCAACAAATTCTGACCAGATTGAGGGCTAATAGGCTTTTTTCACTCTTTTTTCTTTATCTGGGTCTGATGATCTGAATCGACTTTAGGTGGTCAAAGGGGAGTCAGACCCAAAGTGTCAAAGGTCTGTGAAGGATTTGAGTTTGCTGTCATTGCTCTACATGTGTAACCACTTATGAGCATAATTGCATGACCTTGGAGTCTGTTAAGGTGCAGTGCCAAGTTGCACACAAGCACTGATAGCAGTTAGGTATTTTGTAACAATTCCTTCAGTATTTATGCTTTTCTCTTGCACGAGACCCTAGAAGGATTCGCAAGTTTAATACAAGAAGTAGGGAATGCTGACTCCTCATTATTTCAGAGGAAGAAGAGCACTGAAACCTGTTAACAAAATCTCTTCTGCGGGGGTTGCAGAACTCCACCACATCTCTAGGGCCCTGTCCCTCCTCAGTGCTCACAGCGGCTCCCTCTGGGCTGCCCAGGCAGAGCTCAGGGGGCGCCAGGTGCCCCATGCTGGCGGGAGGGCCTGGGGTGAGCCCGGGAGGGCGGCGAGCTGCTCGCCTGGGACTCTGCAGCGCGGCTGGCATTGGCAAGGGGGAGGCTGAAGGTATCTGGGGAGGGTACGGCAGTGCTGGGGGAAAGAAAAGGAGTCCCAGACACACACGCCAGGGCTGGTGGGAGATACACGTGTTTAATGGGCGTCTCTCCCTGAGGGTAGCCAGGAGGTGCAGAACCTTGTGAAATTGCTCAGCAGGAGTTCAGACCCAGGTGTTGTTTGGTCTGGGGAGTGCATGATAAGCCAGGCATGTACAGTAGAGAATGATGGGAAAGCACTTCACAGGAATGTTTTCCTCTGTAAATTGTATTTTTATTGGACAGCTTTTAAATTTTTGTCATCAAAGGTGGACTAAATGCTTACTTCTTGAGAGTGCTGAGGGAGAGATGCTGAGGTTTAATTTACTGGAGGTATCTTAGTGCCATTTTGCTTTGGGTACCAGCTGCTGATCTGATAAAGTGACTCTATGGAAAAAATTAATTACATTAAGTATACTCTGGGTATATCAGACATGCTTGTATTATTAATGGCACTTCTTCCTTCAGCCTAACTGTGGGAAGAGAGTAGGTCTGCTCATAGGACTTTTGGCACAGTACTTCTGCAACAGAGTGGTCTAGGAGGGTAGTGTCTGACAGCCTCAAGCAGAGATTCATATCTGTGTAGCAGGACAGTACTGTCTGGAGAGTCTCTACCTCCTGGTGACAGATGTAGAAGTACCTTTTTTGATATATATCTATTAAAAACCAAACAAACAAAACCCCACCAAACCAAAACACCTCAAGGAAGTATTTATCCTTTGCACCCTATTTTGGGCAAGTTCTTAGTGTCAGGATTTTGTAAGGACAGATAAGAGTTAAGACCTTTGGTACTGTTTTAAAATTCTTTGTCTTTTAGGCACCTCTAATGTTCTTGGAAGCTTACAGCTCCTGAGAGAGCAACAGAAGCGATTTCATAATGCATGCAGTGTCTACCAATAATGTTACCACGCGCAAAATGAGTTTTACTTTTCTTCGTTGTCGTGGATATATATTGTCTATTATTTTGTTCCAAATATTTTTAACAGCTCACCTTGTGTTAGATATTCTTCACATATCCTCATGAATTTGCCACGTGATATTGTGCAGTGTTTTTAGAATAACAATCAATATAGCAGAGACTGAAATAAGCACTGTTTTAGAAACCCAAGCACCTGCAAGACAACTTGCTGTCATTCTAAGGGAAACAAGGTAGACCTAATTTCGTTTCACGTTTTGCAGCCATGCTAGCTTTCCAGTTGTGTGCTTGTCATTTCCTGTGTGTGGAATGCCATAGTGATGAGTATTTGAGCCACTGGAGAGAATAGTATAGAGCCTGGTGGCTTCTCAGTCATATGGAACCACACTCTCCATAAACAGTCCCTTTAGTCTCCTTTTGGTTAAGAAAGGGAAGCTTTTCCATGAAAACATGGAAACTTGAATGCAGGGGCTTTAATTTGCCAGATGTGTACCTTTCTGATCCGCCAGAGATTACCAGCTTGGCTGCTGCGTGAGATTGTGTCTAACTGGGACTCTTAACCTGCCGCTGGCAACTGAAGCCTTACATGAGCTCCTGTTGTGCTTTGTGCTAAGACTGAATTCCACATACTACATTCCAGCTATGAGGAGTCTCCAGCAGAGAAAATTTTTATTAAAAAGTAGTTTTCCAAGAAACTTCTGTGTGAAATCCAACTCTTGTGCATTCCTAGCGGCTTACTCTCTTCTCCTTGTTATGGGACTTGATAGTGCTGCAAAAACATGAATATTTCCAGGAATTTAAGGTCACCGGAGCTATACGACACTGATCTTTCCCTGGTAGAAAACTCTTGTTGCTAATAGTTTCATACTTTACATTCAGGAAAAGGTGAGTGGGATGTGGTAGAACATGTTGATATGGTGAGAAGAGGAGGTTGTTGAAGATATAAAATACAAGTACCAGCAAGGCTGGCAGAAGAAAGAGTAGAAAAAGCAAATTATAGGATAAGTGTTTAGAAGTTAAGAAGATCTTTAGCTAGTTAATTACCTACAGTGTCCTGTCTGGAGAAATGTTATGTTCAGGCTTGGACTCAACCTGCACAGTGAAAGCTGAGCATGGGGAAGAAGATGCAGCTGGGAAAAACCCACCCAGCATAAATCATCCAGGCCCCAGAGGCATTGCATACCATCCATATGGAGAACCCTACCTCTCTAAAGCTTAGCTCTTGGGGTCTGCCGCACAGCATGTCTGCTGCAGCTGCATGCTTCAGAGAGCAGGTGTCCAAGGTCAGATCAGAGCAGCCTGTGTGGTGGGGTGCAGGTCTGCTGGGAGAGCATCAACTCCAAAGGAATACTGGATGTTGATTAGTGTGACTGCCCTCTTCTCCATATGGCTGTCTTCCTACAGGACTTGATTTTGAGCAACGGCTGTGTTCTTCAGACAAGAAACCTGAATCATAACCATATTTTAATTTGGGTTGCTAAGAGGTTTCCCATCAGGGATCTTCAGTCAGCTGGTGTTTGACTGATCCTCACCTTGACTGGGCTTTCTGCCTGGACAGTTAGTATCCTCTGTAGCTGTCCTTGGTGTTCTGAATAAAGAACATTTTGCTGGTCGTAGTCTGCCTTTTAACCATTTAACTTTGTGTTCTTCCTTCAGAGGATGTGCTGAGTAAAGATGCTGGGGAGTGTGCAATATGCCTGGAAGAGCTGCAGCAAGGAGATACTATAGCACGGCTGCCCTGCCTCTGCATATATCATAAAGGGCAAGTATTCCTCAGGATGCAAATACAATTCCAGAAGGTTGCATTTAAAGAAGCATTAAAACTTAGTTGCTTTTTACATTAAGAAAGCAAACAACAAAGAAACAACAGGAGCAACCTTAAAGATGTTTCTAAAATGGCATTTTTCTGCATCTCCACCAGTGTATTTGAAGTCAGTTTTCCCTACTGTGGTTTTCTCATGCTTGTGTGAAAAGCCCACTGGAACAATAAGGCACTATAGCCTGTGTGGAGGAGGAGTGCACCTTATGGCTGGGGAGCTTAGGGGTGTGTACCTAAGTTTTGTCAGATTTTATGGGCTTGGGAGGGGAGAGGGGAAACACTTTAAACCTGTTTCATATTTGCTTTCACAAGTAACTACAGGAATGAAAATGTCAGTGAATGATACAAGCTAGATGATAGTGTTAACAATGAAGTAACTTGTGTACAAAAGCTGGATAGTAATTTGTAAAATACTTCCTTAGAAAATTTTAACACTTAGGAGACAAGTTTTTTCAGCGATATTTAATATGCAAAGTTTACTGTGCTTTGAGGATCTGGAATTTTCCAGTGATGTGTGTATATATATATACTTCTTTGTATAATATAGAATCCTACTAGTCACTGAAATGTTGAGAAACCAATTTATATTCATATCTTACTGCTAAATGTTACTGAGATATTCATGTCAATTGTCTTCACTTTTGTTTTGCATCCAACAGCTGCATAGATGAATGGTTTGAAGTAAATAGATCTTGCCCTGAGCATCCATCAGATTAAGACAAGATTCATGGTTTTAGGTAATATTTATTTTTAGACATGTACATTTCAACAATAAATACCTCGATTATCTGAAATAACTCTTTGTGCAATTTTATTAATTTGTGAATTTGCTACTGTGCCTCAGAACTGCAACATTAATCAGAAAGCATTGATGTGTATTGCAATATGTAAAAAGTTTCTGCATCCTTACGTGGCATGACCTGAAATTCTGTTCCAGTTTTAGTACTGGCAAGTGGCAAGTCAGTGCCAATAAGGCTTTTACATTAACTTTGTCGGAGTATTTCTGTCATGGAAATGAAACAAAATTTAAAATAATATAATTGTGTGATTTTTAGATTGTTCCTTGAGTAGTGGCATTTCTTTCTGAAGGAAAACTTTTGAAAAAATTAAAAAGTTGAACCTAAGGATTTTCAAAACCAGTTTCATGTCAATGTACTCAAAAATGTTTAATGCAAAGAAATAAAAAATGGTAACACGTTTCTATCCATCCCATCTCACAGAGGTTCATATTTTTCCAGCTTACATTTTACGTTAATGATTGCAGATCTACAGTCAATGTCAAAGGTTTAAAGGATAGGTTTATTCTTTTAGTTGTCTAGTTTGAAAGCTTTTTCTTTCATCAAACTACTGCCTCTGCGTGTTGCAAAGCACACCAACAATCATCATAATTCTTAGAGAAATGGTGATAGGTTAGATTCTGGAGTTTGGTTTTGTTGTTCTGATAGAAATTAAAAATAAAATCAAATCTGAAGCATTTATTTATTAATGTGTTTCATCTTGCTTCATGAGTCTGCACTGCAAGTCACCTTGCACAGTGCTCTGGTTGTTGCAGGGGTATTGAGATCACCTGTAGGAAGGTATTCTGCTACAGGGGTAACTGTTTTAACCTCAGGGCAGTGTTAGCTGAAAGTAATAGACATGTCCCATGTATTGCTCCCAAGAAATGAATTGTGGCAAAAGCCTCCATGCTGTTTATGAACACATTTGTCTCTCTGCATGCTCATGTGTGTCTAACCTCATGTTAAATTCTGTTTGCTTTTTCTCAGCGGAGATGGTGATAACTGGGGGCTTAGGAGAAAGGGGAAGGAAAATGGAGTGGTTGTGCTCATGCTGTTTTGAGTGTGTTATATACTGAAACAGCTGAAATGATGGTACTTTTTCTTCTGCTTTTTCAGCAGCTGCTTCCGCTGATCAGAAGACATAGGAGATAGGAGGCTCCCTGGGTGAACACAGTGTGCCTGGCTTGAGACTCACAGTTCTTTCTGGCTGAAAAATGCAAAGACACAGTGACGTGGAAAAAGCATCGCAGACAGCAGTTACTTACCAGTAGTGCTCAGTGCACCAAACACTCACGCGAAGGACACACAGGGATTTTGAAAATGCTGCACATTCTGTAACAATCGACTCCCCAGAGACATTACTGAAACTATTTTGTATTGAAGGCCAAAGTTCCTAATTTCAGCCTAACTTGTGGTTCTGTGCAGAAGTGGGTTATTGGACGTGTTTCCTGCTGCCTCAAGTGGAAGCGAAGATGTTGGATACGTGCTGTCTGAGACCCCTGCAGAGGAACGGCCCT
>NW_008633389.1:6415-36927 GCF_000691845.1 Merops nubicus | reverse complement strand
AGTAACGTCCCTTGTTTTCAGCAGGAACATTTTCACCTTCTTGTTGGCTGAAGAAGAGTAAATGGCAAACTAAATACAATCTAACAGTGTGACCTTAATTTACTGATTTCACACCCTGTTTTACGTTCTTCACTTTTTTCAAGAACAGAAAACAAACTCTGCGTAAGGATACTATATTCAAAATTTTGTAACTAAACCTTTGTCACAATGCAGTCCAAAGAGTAAAACCAAGACAGGCGACTGATTTATATTGATCAAGCTATAAGGATTGTTGAAATCTGCACATTATATTGCTATTTAATTAACTAAAACTTCTCTTTTACTGCTTGTGAGTAAAAACAAAACAAAACAAAAAATGCAGCAAAGCAAAATCTTACAGCTATGCAACTTTTTTTTAAATAGGGGAAAGAAAAAAAAAAAAAGAATTACCAATTTTAAGTGCTGCCAGTTAAGGTAATTTGTTTAACGGGTATTTTTTTAAAAGTGTTTCAGGTAATTATTTTATTGTACTACTCTCGTCTCCAGGCTGCTTCCTGAGCTGTAATTGAATAACTGCAAATGTGGGCACAGAAAGAAGTTTTTGTAGGCCTGTGTGAGATGACATCAAGGTGGAATTTCTGTTTAATTCTTAAAACACATGCAAGTTTTTGTTTCTTTCTTTGAACATTTTTTTGATGGCAGGATCTGTGGTACTTGCATCTAAATCCTTGGTCTCTTCATGAGGAGACCAGCATTTGACAGTGTGGTTTAGTGCTGTTTTGTTGTGTTTTCTTTTTTTTCCTTTAAATGCACATGCATTTCTTTAATTTATTACTTTACTGTGTTATGTTGGTATAACCAGGGCTCTATGAAACACAAGATGTCTCTGGGGGGTGCGCCAAATAAAACTGTGCATAAGTATTAGTATCCCATAAAGTGTCACAGTTAAAAAAAAAAAAAAAAAAGAAGAAGAAAAAAGACAATAAAAAAGACAATAAACTGGAACAGATGTCAGGGTTTAGAAACGTACTTTTATATCGAGAATTCATCATAGTAGTCTCTGAGTTTCACAGCACAGGGAAGAATTTATGAATATTTATTGGAAACAGCATTTTTAGTGGGTTTCAATAGTTAAATTGCACAACACTTGGATCATTTTTCTTGTACATACATAATTCTGCTTTTTTGTTGTTGTTATTTAAGTACGTATTTCTGTTGCTAGAATGGGAGCAACTGCTGCTATCTGGAGAGCAAATGCAGTGCTTGTTGTTAAACTCTGTCTTGCTTGCAGAGCAGTTCTTACCTGGATAACATTTTCTCCTGAACGTGGCTCTGTGAAATGTCTGTTATGCTGCAAATCTGAAGGAGTCCAAACTAGATAATTGTTGTAATTGCTGGTGCAGTTTCTACATTTTTGGGCTTGCATCACTGGTTTCAGCTGGACCTGTAACTGTGGGGCCCTGTTGTATTCTCTTTTTCAGTGGGTCACATCAAATGTACAGTCATTCCCTGTACCAATTCCTTTTTAGCTGAGAATATTTGTGTTGCCTTGTATTGTCATGGGGGAGGATGGTGTGGACTTACTGCACGTGTAATACTGAAATAGTGGTGTTGCCTCCAAGCCCACTTTTCTGATGTTTTAAATCTCTGCTGTCTTCTGAGAGTAAAGCTTTTACGCTTGCATTTATTTAATGTTTTACTGTTGGCTTTATGCCTACAGAAACTTACCTGTAATGATGTAAAGGGGGTAGGTAAGCGTTTTGGTGTCCTGTGCTCTGGGGCCATAGATAGCCTTTGGCTTGGGGATTAAGTAGGTAAATATTATAAGCATAAATCTGTTTACAGCTTAGGATCAGTAGTTCATATTTCTAGTTCATTTACTGTTCTTTCAAAAACCTTAATTATCTCTATTCAGATGGAAGTAGCTGGTTTAAAGACCCAGCAGTTAGGAGCAGTGTGTGGAAAGCAGGGCACTAGCTTGCACTGATGCGCGGTTTTGCAGGCAAGAGTCTGCTGCTGCTTCTGTTGGCGTGGTAGAGCAGCAGTACCTTGGATTATCTGAGGACCTGATAAGAGTCCAGCCTTAGATCCTCATTAGTCATTCTTGGTATCCATAAATCTACTCAGAAAGACTTTGGGAGGTTTTCTTCTATCAAAATCTGTACTATAGAGCAAGCCTAGAATGGCCCTGGAAGCAGGAGAGTGATGCCTGGGTTTGAAGATGCCTCTGGGAATGCACTTAGGTAAGCTTTCTGTCACTAGCTGTGTCAGTCAGTCAGCAAGGACTGAGCAGCACATGTAGCTCTAGTCATAGGCAACACCTTCATTTTAAAAACATCTTTACAGTGGTCTTGTGCTTCAGAAGGGAAAAATAAACACCAAACAAGTCACGTGTCTTGATCAAGGAATATCACACTTATCCACAAGAAGCAATAACTTAAATTACGGTGCGATATGCTTATCTGCCTGTAAGTATGTTGAGATTGCCAATTCTGTGCTGTTTCAGAGTATTTTCTGTTGTCTGGCCTATATCTTCCTTAAGTTATGTAGGGGTGTGAAATAATTCCCGTACTCAGGTCTGCCATAAACATGCTGCTTGCCAGAAGGGGAAGAGTAGACTCAACGCTGTCTTGAAATGTGAGATTTTTCTGAACTTGTAACATACCCATGTATCTTGGGTAGCTACCTGTGTTTTGAAGTTTTTAGTGGATGTGGCTGTGGGTTGGATCGTATCTCACCGTATCCCTTACAGTACCACGAGAGCTATGCTGACTGTCAGCACAGGGCACACACTTTCCTTCTCTTATAGATCAGTATATCTAGAATAACACTTCCCTTTTGAGGGAGGTAGCTAGTTTTCTTTCAACTGGTACTTTCAGTGATGAGTTCAGCAGAATCTAAAAGCAAAACTATGAGGCAGACTGCAAATTTGTGGTATTTTATTTTGGGGAAGAATAAAGCCTAAAACAGATGATCTTATTTGTAATCATTTTAGCTTTCGTGTTCAAGGGGAAGCGTACTGCAGTATTTTGAAATGGAAAATGTGTAGGTCATCTGCAAAGATGTGCATGGACACGTGACTTTTTTTTTTTTTCTTCTCCCCAATTCCCCCCTTTATGATGTAAAGGGGGGGTCTATGACTGAATCTTGAGCTTTATACATTTATCCTAGTTCCTAATGTTAGGAGCATTGGCTTTCTAATTAAATCTGCTGAAAGGCTGGAGAGCTGGTAAAACTGGCTCTCAGAAGACTAAAATCCCAGCAATTGTGATAAAGATAGATTTTATTCAGAAAAGTGGATCGTCGGTGGTTCTGGATGGATAATGCCTAACATGTAAGATGTGCTTTTAGTATGCTGCCTCTTCCATATGAGGGCTTCAGAAACTTACTCCATTTCTTCTGAGTTCCACCAAAGCAGGGAACTTGGCACTTGAATGTTACTGCTGTCTCTACATAAACAGCAACAAAGCATGTGTTGGATCTGATATGGGTCTTGATCTCTCTGAGTTTTTTTGTGAATTTTAGCTGCTTTGCCATATTGAAAGAGAGTACTTATGTGCAAATTTGGTATTGCTGTTTTGTACCTACTTTGCTGTACAGTTGGGAGTTTCCCGCTGAGAGACTACTGTATACCCAGGAGTGCAGAAGCACTACTATGAATCTTCCAGCTCGTCTTTGCCCATGGAGGTTTATCTCGTTTTTGGACGAGTGCTGTATTTTATGATTCACTTTCTACCTTTCCAGGCTTAAAAGTCATTTTAATATCAATTTCTTCTTTTCCTAGCTGAAGACATGATATATTTCAGGCCATATTCCCTCAAACTTTGGACAGGCTTTCCATTTGCATCAGCAAAAGTAATGTAAGAGGTTGTAGCTGGAGGAGGACTTGTTATGGGTTTGCTATAACCCAGCCAAACCTGTTTTTTTTCCTGTGACAGTGTAATTGGCTCCTACCACTTCACTTCTTGTCCTTTGCAACACTCGGCGTGAGAAATTCACAATGGAACTATGTCCAGGATTTGTTTCCCAAATGTAGAACTTCTGATGTTTCTCCATATCAATTAACCTGCTTCTAAAATCAAGGGGAAACCCAAACAGTCCTTACTCTCACGTTGTCTCAAGTTGCATTTAGTTATCTTGCCACACTGTTTGGCTGGCTCCCAGGGCAGCCGCTTATGTATTCTGTGAAGTCGTTTCTCAGTTAAGTCAGTCAGAGCTGAGGGTGGGATAAACTGTAAGATGGCCTCTCTGTGGGGCATTATTAGTTGCTGAAGCCTTGTTCAGGTAAACCACCATAGGAATATCCTGCACCTGAAAAAGGTTGGACTTGTTTCTGTCTTTGCTCTAATAAGTTGCCAGTGTACAAGAAGTAGAAGACAGCAAGCCCACTAGCTGATCTTTCTGGAAGCTTTTAATCTGTGTATGTTTGTTTGAGAGACTTTTGCCCCTTCGTGTGCTTTGGCAAAGGTATTGCAATGATAACTAGGATTTCCTTGGTTCTGGCAGAGTTTTAAGTGTAAGTAACCCAATGTTGCAGGAACATAATCTGTTGCTGAGTCCTGTTCCTCCTGTTTTCCCTCAAATTGTTCCTTTATTGCTAATTGGTTGTATTTAATAGTAAACCCTTCTCAACATGGCTGGTCACAAGCTCTCAAGGTGTGAAATGCTAACAGGATGAGAAATCAAACCATGGCTTTGTGTTCTTCCTGTATATATTAAGACAAAGCAGAAGTATTTGTTATTGTACAGTCAAGAATTCTCTCCTGAGTGGATACTGCCAAAGCGCTGGAACTTTGAAGGAAGAAGGGTGGTGCCTTTGCTGTAGAGGGGAGGTCTTAATGAGCTACTTAATTTTAAAAGCTGCAGCATCACACTGAACGAGTGGTGATCCAGCATCAACCTTATCACTTGATTGCAAATTTCGTTCTGGCTCTTCCTACCCTTTGGCAGTTACCTTCTGGTAAGGACCAGAGAGTATATTCCCCTTCTTAGAGGAACTCTGTCCTAGCTTCTTAAATGCCATCTGTGTGTACAGTGGTAATGGGCAAGATGTCTTCCTTCAATACCCAGAGCACAAAGCAGAATGTAATTTGTAATGTTTAGTGTAAAACATATTTGTTGGGTTTTTTTAACTGAGCAGTGCGGTTGCAAGTTGACTTAAGGTGTTCTAAGGTACTCTCTCCAGTGGTTTGCCAGTACATAATCACGAATGAATATATTTTTTTATTGATTTTTAGGTTGTATGTTTAACATTCCATTCATGTAAAATATGTACAAATATATGTAATAAATCTTTTGAAGCACAGTTTTCTGCACACTTCCAAGTGATTTTCTTTTTTTTTTTTTTTTTTTAAGTATTAGTGAAAGAGGCATCGCTGTGAGGCAGAGCTTCTGTATGCCTGTGCTGCAGACCAAGCTGAAGCAGAGGAAGGAAAAGCAATGCATGGTGGATAGTCACAGCTAGAAAAGCAACTTGGCATCTCACTTGTTTGCAGTTCTACAGGTAGGAGCTGCAGACCCTCTGGGCCAGCCTCTCACCCCTCTCAGAGCCCTCTTTGCTCTCACAGATCCTGGGAAGTGGCTATGTGACAGGCTTTTTATCCAGCTAGCCAAGGATGTTCTTGGCAGAGCAGGGCTGATGTAGCTGCTGTTTTGCCAGGGTGGCTGGAGGTGACACGTCTCTGATGTGTCCTCTGGTGATCTTCAGCAGACATGATGGCCTTCCAAGTTAGCATAAATTAGAGCTGCCAGGTCTGCAGGTGGGAAACTCACGCTGATGCTTTTAAAAGAAAAAAGGAGTGGGGGGAAGCAGGTGGCAAACAGCCCTTTCTCATCATCTAGGTACTGGGAAGAAGCTCCATAAAAACATCATGCTAGCTTAATACACTCCTCGTTCCTTTAGTTTTCTCTACACAAATCCATTCTAGCATCCTCCCCAAACACTTCATAGTTTCCTCTTTAAAACTGACTCCCTGTCAGCATACCCATGGCTGGGCAGCGCGTGGATTTCCTCATCCCTGAGGGTCATCAACACTTTCCTGTCTGGCCCTAAACAGCTGGGAGGAGGCTGCTACAACAGGCTCCCACAGAGATGCACTGTTGGAGGGAATTTCTGCTCAGAGCAACTGAGAGGGTTAAATTGTTCTCCAGTTGAGCTCCCTAGCAAGGGCAGAGCACAGTGCTGGTGACCACCTGGAAACCTGCACCCAGGGTGCTCAACTGGCTGCAACGAACCAACACATCATGTCGCCTCCAGTGCTGCCTGCAACGGGTAGCTGTGGGCACAAGAGACCTGGCTGGCCACGTTGTTACTCCACATCTTCCTGGTGGCCCTGGCAGCAGCTGAGGAGCTGCAGTGCTTGTGCTTGGAGTGAGCAAGATGAAGACCAGGGCACAGATGAGCCATGTGCTACCAAGGACACGTGGGTTTTGAATGGTGTACAGTGCAAATCTGCTGAGGGGAGAAGGTAGTTTTTTTACACTCTTTCCCTACACTAGTTGGGAGTGGAGCTGCAGCTGCTCTGAGCAGAACCAAAACGTATTTCACCAAAGTTACGTGGAGCGTGGGCGGGGAAAATGAAAGGAGTTCAGGCTCCAGGCAGGAAATGGCTTTTCTGACATTGGTGGGTTGTATCTCGCCCCAACAGGGTGCAGCCCTGAGCCAGGGGGGCTGTCAGCAGGCTGGTAATAGCTACCAGTGGAACGTGATGCAAGGATTTAAGGGCACAGGTTTCTCCGAGGCTGGGTGTCTGTCCTTGATTGCTCTACTTCTGAGAGAAGCCTTCTGGCACGTGTGGCCAGGGATAGCTGAACCTGCTGCTAAAGCATGGCGACAGTTACAACTCCTACGATGCTCTCCTTGGGAGATGATAGTTTTAATGCATTGACTACTGAAGTCTGCACCAAGACACAGCTGGATGTGGTTAATAAGGAACACGTTCATATCTCTAACTAGTGTAACTTTTTTTCTGTCCCATTGCCTTCTGGGAAGCATGAGTTTGTTCACTGCCAGTTAATTCCTGTGCTCTTCTCCTTGGTCTTCAGCTGCATTATGGAAGCAATTGGTAATCAGTTAGAGCCATGTTTGGCTTTGCATCAGGAAAATCTGCTGGAAATCATTCTCATTCAGTAGGTAAAGGATTTAATCTGTGGAATTTAAAGTAGTGACATCTGTTGTTATCATGTCCTGCCCTCCTGACTCCAGCTGGGACATGAGACACAGTCACCTCTGCCCCAGGTTGCTTGGCCTGGGGGCTGAACTGGGCAGCAGTGCTGGCCCCAGGCTGTTCCCAGGGGCTGCCAAGGTGGGCCGGTGATGGGGGGTGTGTGTGTGTGTGCATGGCCCCACCACACACACTGAGGCTTAGTACAGCCAGAGCTCTGTGTCCACATCTGGAGGCTTGGTACAGCCAGAGCTCTGTCTCCACATCTGGATGCTGCCTTGCTTTAGTAGAAACGGGAGCAAAACGTGCAGGCTGCAGCAGAGAGCGCGAGGAGGGAGGGGAGAGTCCCCTGCAGCAACTGGAGCTAAACGGGGCCATTTTCTCCCCTGGCTTTTGAGTGCCCTGTACTGGAATGTCTCATCCTCCTTCCGTGGCTGCAAGAGCTGAGCAGTGTGTGTGCCAGGGGAGGGGGTGCAGGCTGGAGCCTGTAGGTCTCTGCAAACACCCTCTGGTGTATTTATTTAGCTGAGGCGGTTCCCAGCTCTATCCCACCCTGCAGGGAGAGGGGTGCCTGTGTCCAAAAAGCCAAACAAGGCCATAGAGGACACTGCTTGCAAGGTGCCAGCCACTGGACAACAAGGAGCCTCAGCAAAAGCCAAGTGAGATGGAGTTTTCTAGGCCTCATTTAATAAAGCATCTGTTTTCTGAGTGGGATGAGATCAGGGATGTGAGGGGGCAGGGAGGATGGTTTGACATAAATAAATAATTGCATAAAGCCCATCCTCTGTTGACGCAAGATGACTCACTCCTCGTAAAGGCAAGAGCATAGAGGAGGCAGATATCAAAAGCACGGGGGACAGGTCCTCAGCTGAGTTTGGTGGAAGCAGCAGGTACTTAGTGTCTCTCCAGATTTGTCCCATTATCTTTTCAGTCATGTTTTGTGTTGGGTTCCTGCCCTGCTTTTCGTTTTCATCCAAGTTACAGACGTCTTTGAACATGCGTTCACATTAAGCCAGCTTCAAACAGAAGGAAAAGGAAAACACCAAGGCTGTCTGAGCCTGGTCAGGCTTTGTCACCAAGAAGAATGACCACCATGGGGCTGTCCCCAGCCCCATGCAGCAGTAGGGCCTCCTCACCTGCTCCCTGCCTCAGCAGACACAGGTGACTTCTAAAGCAAGCAGCTTTTTCACCAGTCACCCAGGCCAGGATCAACATCTGCTAGACTTGGGTTTAAAGAGTCTGGCAGGTAACAGGAGTGTGAAAACTTGACAGCTTCATTTGCTGCAGTCCATGAGGTCTGAGTCTGACTCATGAGACTTCAGCAGTTAATTAAGTTGCTGACTTTAGTGTACAGGATGAATCCCCAGATGCAAGCCATTGGGCATAATTTAGTTGTTTGCAAAGGCTTTGCTAGAGCTGGAGCTCCAGCTCTCTTCCCTGTGGGAAAAGGGGAGCAAAGGGGAAGCTTCTTCCACACTGGGGCTGGTTTGCTCTCAGTTGTAGCCACTCGCCAGTGGTGGAAGTGGCCTGTCAGCTGTGCCACCAGCACTGCTGGCCGGGGTGAGAGAAGCACGGCACCTTCCTTGGTGAAAGGGCTCAAATCGGGGCACACGTGTGCCACGCAACGTGGTCGCTGGCTAAGGGTGCTAAGGCTGAGGAATGTGTCTGTCCGTTCCTCTTCGGTCCTGCTAGGCTGCCAAGAAGGGCTGTGTGTAGCAGGGCAGGATGGTTTAGTCGTGCCCCCATTAAGCATGTGCCACCGTGTTCTTGCTGACACTTCCCAAGCAGCGCCGCTTCAGAGGGGCAGCAGTGGACTCCCCGTCAGCACGGCATCTGAGGGCACAGGACAGCCCCTGCTTTCCCAGGATGAACCAATGGCTGTAGTCTTTGACCCTGGCTGACTACAACACCAGTTTTCGCTCCATAACCCACATGCTGTTTCTCTTGCTGCCCCTAACTGGGTTAGCATCTGATTCTGGAGGTCCCTCATGGAGAGTGGCAGCTGTGAGCACCCTCCTCTAGCTGTGGGAGCTCCTCTCTCTTGTCTGCAGCCAGAATGACTTAGGCTGTCACGGTCCATCTCAGTCTAGCCAAATGTCTGCTTGACAGGGCTTCAGCAAAGCCAAAGAACTTACAGACAGCCTACTCAAGGTATTTAGAAAGCTGTTTATTATCACAGTGGACAAGTGGAAGAAACATAATGCTGCATACAGAGAAGGTCTTGGCAAATTATGAGTCTTAAAAAAGTTACAGGTGTGTGAATTTGAGTAAAAACAAGGCTCCCATAGCAAGCTGCAAATGTTTCGCTTGAATGTGCTCTACAAATACCCCAGTAAGACAAAAGAAATGCAGCCTGAAATGCTGCACCAATAAACAAGGAAACTCCAGCTGCTCCCAGAACAGCAGCCTGTTTCCCCAGCACCAGACTCCCAAAGCTGTGGTGTGCTATATGAAGCAGACACCCCCGGCCCTGGGTGACTTAGGAGTAGGATGCTGTGAAACCTCTCAGTTTTGTCCAAGCCAGACTGAGCTGCACTCAGACCTTCAGCCCTGCATGCTTGCGGCCAAAAATCTCCTCTGAAAGGAGCAGCTATGACTGGCATGGTCAAAGTTCTGTAACAGATGCCAAACTCTGTCCTACATGGAGCTGGACCTGATCCTGCCACCTCTTACTCTGAGGCCATGTTTAGCTGCTGCAGCCTTGTAGATGCTCCCATCCCTGAAAACCGCCCAGGATGCCTGGCTTTTAACAGCCAGGCATATAACAGGATTTGCAACAGGATAGAGGTTTTCATCATGCTACAGATAACTCCAAAGGCTGCACTAAGCCAAAAAAGGGGCAGGAATCTGCACTGGAAAGCTTGGAGGGAGCTGTGAGGGACATTTTGTACTGCTTTAGTCTATCAGTGAAATGAGGGCAGGAGCTAGAGTTTTAATCTGTATTTTCTAGCTGGTAAATGAGGAAATAATTCAGTGATTAGAGCAAACTGAGAGCACACTTCTCCCTCCAGTGCACTCTGGTGAAGATCCTTCCTGCACCAGCACCTTCTCCAGAAGGGCAGGCTGGCAAAGCAGGAGCAATGTTTTGACAAGGTGCATGGGTGTCTGATTTCCTTGTTTTGGCAAACTTTTTTGGGATTGAAATACAGCTCATCTTTAACTGTTGTGCCATTTTGCTTCTGTAAACAAGAGGCTCAGGTGCAGAAATCATTCAAGTTAGCTGGCTTTCCTCTGGCAGTCTAAAACCCTCATCTGGCTCCCCGTGAAAAATCAGTGCTGGTACTACAGATGGGGAGGAAAAGCCACTGAACAATAACGACCACTACGTTGGGTTTCTTATCTATTTATCTTTTATTTTTTTTTAAATGGTGAGTTTTGTGAAAAGCTTTTTGAGTATTTTAAAATGTGTTAGTGAGCTGAAGGCAGCAGACAGAATTAGGGACTAGGAGAGATCTACTACACCACGTAGGAAATGGGGAGCACCTGACCTGCAAAGCAAGCCTTTTTTCATATGTTTTGCTTTATGGGGCAGATCTGGGAATGGGAAGTTGAGAGTTCATTGGTTTGACATTTGAACTGGAGATTCTTCTTCTGGCCTACTAAGGTTTTTGTGGGCTAGACAGAAACTAGAGAATTGTTTCTCAAAGTAGAAGGCAGAATTTGAGTTTAAATTTATAAAGCATGCCTGCTTTGCACACACACAAAAATAATCAAATACGCTACTACTTTCCAAACCGGTTTCTTTTAAAGGCACCTAAAGTTACACTCCTTAAACAACAGTTGTTTGGGGAGAGGGAGGATAATATTTTCTTGCTGGTCGTCATTGCTATCTGCCTCTTGCCTTGCACTTGACTTTTTCAAGCATGGAATTAAAGCTTTCCAAGCAAATCTCAATCCTTCTCTGTGCTTACATGTTGCTGGGAGAAGGGATTTCTCCTTGACACAATTGATTTTCAATTCTCCTTTTTCCCCATTGAAGCTAGGCAACTTAATATTGGTGTACTGCCACCAGCATAGTGTCTAGGCCAACAGCCAAGGCAATGAACTGCCTGCTAATTAATTTGTCACATTTATCTCCAGACCCCCTCCCCAGAACAAACACTGTGGAAACAGGAGATGGCAGCTTCTATGCAGCCCTCAGGAAATTCTAAGCAAAAGTGTTTTAGTGCCAGTTTTATGCTTTTACAGGAATGGCACTAAGGACTCCTGGTTGTATAAAAGAAAATGTATTTGCCCGAATAGGGATAAAAAAACGTTATTGAAAGTAATCTGAGCCTGATATACCTATTTCAGTGCTGCCTCAGTGGTGAAATAAGGGCCTAATTTCTAGGCAGGAGAAAGGTATTAATGTTGAAAACATTGGTACCACGCAACTACTATAAGGAAGTTATGTTTCCAGTAAGGCTACGTATGTTCATTCTCAGTTATGAGGCAGACAATACTGTGAGCTTGTGGAGTTTGTGCAGCTTGCACCCTTTCTTGCATATATATGCATACATACACATGTGTATTTATGTATATGAAGTACTTACTTAGATTATTTACATCAGTGTACAGAATAAATTTAAACTTCATACACCTGCCAGTGGATTGGGTCTGTTAACACCTTGCATTTCATCTTCAAGGCACTACACAAACCTTAATTGTTTACCCAGGCAACTTCCCACTCACCAGAAGGGTTAAGAATAACAAAGCAGGGTAAGGGGTAGAGCTGAGGGAGCATGGCAAGTTCATAAAAAGGCAGCTAATCCAGTATCTCTCCCGTGCCATAAGCACTGCAGATTTACGCTTGTATAAACTCTGCAGTCCAAGTGTCGGGAGTAACCTTCAAAAGCAAATGATCCGTGCGTCATCTTCAAAAGCTTTGGCCTCTTCTTGGCTTATCAGGTTCCCATTCAAACTGGAGGGGGGAAAATAAAAGGGATGTGACTGTTGCCCATCTTCTGTTTTTTAAGGGTTTTGGAGCAGAGATCACAGCTTTGCAGTGCTGTCCGTGTGAGCTTCTCAAGGGCACGCAGCTGGGAACTGCCTCAGAAGGGTAGGCTGCAGCACTGCTGGTCCCACGGCACGCACGAGGAACAAGGATTCTTCCTCAGAAGAAAAACTGAACATACACACCCACCCCTAAGCTTCACTAGACAAAACCCGGTGTTGGGTACCCAGCTGTTTGCACTCCAGCAAGCAGCATAGAGCTGACAAAGGTTCTTACCGTGCAATGGGCTAGTTTAGAGAAATTTAAGTAGTCTTCAGAGCATTTTGTGTCTTCCCGTGACAAGAGGGGAAGAAAACTCTGTTAAGTAATCAGGCGTTATTACTGTGAAATGACATAGAGCAAAATTTTCAAGTCTGGCTATATAAACTTTATCTACATTGGTATTTACACCTCTGAAAACAGGTGGTCTGCTAAGTGTAGCTTTCAGAAATGTTGAAATCTATTAAACCACTTAGCCTTATGAAATTATGTGGGTTAACTCTGAAAATTCAGGCAAGAATCAAAAGACAGATTTCAGTCTGAAGATTCAGAATGATTCAAGTGGGAACTGATGCCTCTTTTGTAGATGAAAGCTGACAGTGGCCTTTGAAAAAAGCATCTCTTCCACATCTCCAGGGAACCCACTAGTCAGATAGTGAGTCATCGTCTTTCTAAGCAAGAATTCAGTCTTTTCACTAAAACAAATGCATATATTTAAAAATGAAATTCATGTTCAATAATAAGACAGCAGTGCTAAAACCAGCACACTTCTATTGACTCCTGAGCTCCCTGAGGTGAGGGAAGGAATGTGGTATTTGGCTTTGTGCCTTACAATGCATGTGTGATTATCTGATGCCCACCTAATCTAGAACTAATCTTACAAAAAGTTAATCTTCTCGTAGCTTAGCTCTTTCAATGTGTTTGGAGCACCGCCCAAAGAAAATCCAAGCACAAATTCTATGAACCAAATTAGTAATGCTAATGAAGTGTAACCATCTCCTGCTTGTTGGGATTTAGCTCCTAAAAAGCACGAATATGTTCAGAAGTCTAGAACTTGGTTTCTACATTTAGGCCCCAATTCTGCAAGCTCACGTGTTCTGTGAATCAATGGTACAAATAGATGTGAACTAACAAAGCTGTTTGACATATTCCTAACACTCAGGGAAGTGTTTCAGTAACAGAGGCTTTTTACCTATCTGAAACCCACAGCTGGAACTACAACTTCTGCCTCACATAACCTTGCTTTGATTTTTTTTATGCTGGAAAGTGGTAATGTCAAAAGTATTTTAAAGGGAGAGAAACTTTATAAAATGAGCCTTTGAAGAAGGGATCATTACCAGACTTCTTTAATAGCTGTGTTCTCCTTGAGAGCTTCGCTGAGGTACTTCACCCCTTTGGCTGTAATTCGATTCTGGATGAGCCTAAAAGAAAGCACTTCATGTCAAACTAGCATGAAACTAATTTACAGTGTGCACAATCTATGCTCAGTTTGATGTCAAGGAGAAAAGCTGTCTCTTTGCCCCAAGAAGGTGGTTGTGATTTCTGCCTGGGAGGATGGTACACAGTATTGGTCAAATGCCACACATGCACTGTCAGAAACACAGCCCAGAGTGATTGTCTTGTCTTTTTAACCTTGCACGTGGTTGCATTATGGAGATACCTAACTTAATCACATAGCATTTCTTCTTTCACTTGTTACTACTGGTATGGGATTGTGATATTTGGACTCTCTTGAGACAGACTAAGCTTTCAGCTCTGTGTTCTTATTAAGAACTCCAAGACATTTTTAAGTGATGTCCAGAAAATTCTAAGTACAGAAACTGTGTAGGCCCAGTGTTTTAGCAGTTATGATCTAGAAGCTGTCAAACCCTCCTGTCTCGTTTATCAGAGATCTACCAGCAAGATCTTTGAAAAATGAGGCACTGAGTTTGATTCTGGTATGAGCAGGTACAAGTCCCAGCAAAGCTACCTTAGCAGCTATTTTGTATGTCTTATCTGAGCTGAGAGGAAAAAAAAAATTAATACAAAAGATCCCCAAGTAACTCTCATTAACCGCTGTAAATGGTTAATGAGACTGTAAACCTCCTAGCTAAAAATGAATGAAGCCCCCTCATATGCATGAGCAGAAAAATACTCATCAGCCTAGCTTGGTTCAATATTTACCTTTCAGTCTACCATGGCGTTCCCTGTAGTTGTACCACTCCATGTGACTGGCTGCATGAATCCCACAGAATTCAGGATAAGGCTGAAAATTGTTATGAACTGAACGATCTCTTGGAGAGTGAGGGAAGGAAGGAAGCAGGGAGGCACCCCTGTTAAAGGACTTTCTACACTTGGTACAGGAATCAAAATGCGAAGGGATCCAGTAGACTTGTTCAGCTACTAGAAAAACGCTTAAATTCTGCCTCAAATTCAACTACCTATATAGATCACTATCTTCTGGAGGTATCCACTAGTGTAACCAACCAAGTAGAATATAAATTTGTCTACTGGCAGAAAACCTTGGACAATATTGAGCCATGGTAAAGACATGTATCTAGACTACTCTACCTGCTTTGGATGGGGAAAAGTTTTAGGAGGAGTTCAAACTGAACTGCTCAGTGAAGCATATCTACAGTTGTGTGCCAAGAAGTCAAGCCCTCCCCTTTCCTCTCCTTATTTTCAGGGCGATGGGTAGCAGAGCTTCTCCTGCCTTCAGAAGAGGCTCAAGTACTTGGCATTGCTGACAACCAGTGTGCTTCCTAAAGTGTGGGAACTAGGATTAATACAGGGAACGCTAGAGTGTGGTTAGCAAAGTCTTTGTAAAGCTTGTAGGAGGATTCCATTTATCGTGTTCTCTTGATCATTTGGAACGAACGGATGGCTATTGGTTTCACAGCCCGCATTTGCCCAAACCCATGGACAAATTTTTGTGAACCTCTGGATTAGAACAGCCAATATTGTGTTTTCTTAGAAGTTTAACAAGTCTCTTTGTGATTGCTAGAAATAATCCCTGGTTTCCTGGGGATTTATGTCTTCTAGATAAGTGTCGTGTGTGAATGAAAGTGTTAGTCCTAGATGAAAACATCAAACAAATAGGGCGTATATTTAAGTATCTGTCACGTAGGTTCTTGGCTGAAGAGTAAAAGTTGAGCTTGCTACTTTCATAGTATGATGATAAATAGTAAGAATCATAATAAGGTTATTCTATTCTGGTTATCTGCTTGTATTTGTTTTTTTTAAAACTTCTTGTGTTTGAGGCCAGTACAGTTCCTCTAAGGAAAGATTAAATCAATCAGTAGTTTGAAAGTTACCAGGACACACAGCCAGCTTAATTTTTTCCCTGTATGAAAGCAGGTTCAAAATATTAGACAGCAACTTTATTAGCTTTCCATTAGAACTGTCTACAACCAGTCAGCTGCATCCAAACCACGCACAGAAAGCTTACTGTGACCTACATAGACTTGGAAGGTGAAGCTTTAATGCAGTGACTGCCAAAGAGCTTGTGCCTCTGTGGAATGTAACTCACCATAAATGTACCAGTTTCTTGTTGACCTTCAGCATCTCTGCAAAACTCATTGCTGCCTCATCATCCAGCTCATTTTTAGTCAACCTAAGTGGGAAAGAAAAAGTTCTTTTAGGATGTTGTTCTGCCAATGACCAGGCCCAACAAAAATGATAGCACCAGCAGGGAGATGAACCAATACACAGACTGTACTGTCGACAGAAATGTTACTATGTGAATGACCGCCGGGGGTACAAACAGGTCAACAAGCTCAGACATGATCGACGCCACCCCAACCGATCCCCCAAAGGACATGACCTGGCCCACAACAGGGGGTACAAACAGAGACCCGAGGGTGCCCACAGCTGGCATGGGAAACAGCCAGACCAGACAGTTAAACACATCAGAGAAAGGTGCCCACATGGCGACTCTCACTCGTTCGACCCGCGTTTGCAAAGGCCTAAACAGACCAGGGCCCAGCTCCAGGAGAGTCAGGAGATCTGCCCTGAACCAGGAAGCTCTGTGGAGTGCACTCCACAGACAGACACTCCTGACTCCCTGCCAGTGGTCCCAGCTTTTATCCCCAAGCAGACCCCTGACCTTTGTCAGCTCAATGGGGGACCCCTGGGGCTCATTTCCCTTCTGGCTCTCCCTGCAGGGCCGGCCGCACCCTGGGGGGAAGCTATAAGGCAAACTCACCACCTCTGTATGAAGGGCTGTGGGAATCACCCATATGCCAACCGTAATTCGGGGCTTGGGGTTCAAACCCCAGCATTTCAGATGTTACCATTATTTTTCAGCCCCCTGTTTTTCCAGCTTGTCTGTGACTTAGCTTTAGACAGCCAAAGGGGGATGTGCTTGTTCCTGCTCTGAGCAATTGCTAAAGGCTGGATGCAAAAAGATACTGAAGAAAAGTCCTAGAGGTTAAAGAGACAAGAATATCAGATCTTTATCTCTCAGAGCAATGTTCTAATTATACTTTCTCATAATGTTTTCATGTCTAATAGTTGGACAATGTATAGTGGAAAAAAGGTAGAGCGGTGACTGAACGTCTGAAGAGATGCAAAAACACTGAAGAGGTGCAAAAACTTAAGGACAAAGAACTTGACTTCATATGATGGAAGTGAGAGAAGGATGGAGAGAACAAGATGGAGAAAGCAGAGCAAGGCATGACGTTAGGACATTGGAATGTGCCCTAAAGGACATGTGCTGCCTATCCATTGCTCATATCCATGCTCTCCCAAAGGGATGTATCTTATAGCTTGCTGGTAGTGAAAGCATAGGGCACAAGTGGAAGGAGAGAAGGAGGACAAGAGAGTAGGAAGCAGTGATGGGACTGGAGGAGATAAAATGAGACTGCAGCTTTCTCTGGAGAAAGAAGAGGAGAAGTAGACCATGCTGTCAATTACCAGAATATTTTCACGGAGTTGTTGTGTTGCATAGCTTCAGCAATACTTTTGCCTCCTTCTGTTGTGATGCCATTGAATGCGAGACTGTGAAGCAAAGATACAAATATGAAAGAAGCTGGCAGTACCACTTGGTCCTTCACTGCCAAATACTAGCCAATATCCTGGACGATTGGTTTTCCAGCTGTGCAGTTCAGTATTTGGGCGTTTCAAAGGCTCACACACTTTGCAAACTGGTAAGTCCTTGTGATTTTTACAAGTGAGAACAGTTCACAGGCTGCAGCCCAGGTGTAGGTCTATCATACAGGTCAGAAGGTTTGCTGTCAGTGAGCTGTACTCTTAGGACTGATGGCAGAGTTACATCCAGTGATTTTGAGTTAAGGCTTTTAACAAGGACAAAGAGCTGTGCTTAGCAGTACACAGGTTTTTACATGCATGTGTCATCCCAAGTTTCTGTACAAGCTGGGTGCTTTGTCCTTTAAGTCCTTCAGATGCCTGAATACCTCATTCTTCTTCCAAACACAACACCTGCTGTGTATGGAGAGATGAGCTTGTAAATGTATGCTTGTCATTACAAACCACAAACGTTTCTTAGTCTGCCCTTCATTCTTTGAACAGAGATTGGTGAAATCATCCAGTTAAAGTTAAGCTCCAGGCTTTTAATAAAACAAAACAAAACAAAACAAAAAATCCCAAACAAACATTTCCCCCTCAAAAGCCAGGTCAGAGCCTGAAAATAATGTGCAGTCTCAAAAAAGGTTAAAGGGGGGCTCGAGTAGGGCAATGAACAAATACATGTAGCTATCTCCCTTTAATCTTCACACAAAGTTACTGATGGTGCTAATTCTTAATGTAAATCATGAAATAAGACTAACCAGTGGAAGATAAAAAATGAACCCAAATACAGAGCAGAAGATTGAGTCTGCACAGGTGCCAGCAAAACCTAGCTCCAGCCAGCACAGTTACTATTCTTTCTTTTGCAAACACATCCATGAGCATATTTGTTCCCATCCAAGAATCCCTCGGCTCTGATCCAGGTTCAAAATGTTTTCTTTCAAGTCTGATGTGTCTGGATGGGTTCTGCCATTATGGGAAGATGGCTATTTCAGATAGCTTTTAAATTTAAATACATCTAGGTCTGTGCACCTGTTCAACTTTTAATTTTTAAGCCCAGCTATCCACTCACAGAAAGGAGGACAAAGCACCAGCTCTGAAATTCCTGGATCTGAAGTGGCAGCAATAAGGTCTCCAGAGATCACAAAGTACCCGTCTTCTAAAGAAACTAGTGCCATGTGCCACCTTGTGGGGAAACCAAGGAGCCTGTCTGCTGCCTCACCGTGGAGGCCAGTAGCTCTTGGGAGACAAATGGAAAGGATGATCACGGACCCAGTGCTCCAGCTGTGTTGAGGAACTCCAAAACAGCAGCAGCTGCCACAGTATTAATTTTTAAATCCTTAGCCAGCACTCGAAAGTCTGGCAGGGGATGGGCTGTTTTACACTGCTGGCTCCTCCCTGTGCTGTGCTACCACCTTCACCCATGCTAGGCCTCCCAGAAGGCTGGTTTGAGACCGATCACTGAGCTCCAGGGAGAACTACATCTCATTAGCACTGAACATCTGGTGGCGGAGCTCCACTGGAGCACAGGATGAGCGTGGATTTAAGAATGCCCAAGTCCCTACCCAAACATTTTATCACCTAAAAGTTATTTTGGTAAGTGCTGCTGTTCCTTTGCAACAGAAGCTGTTACCGCTCAGCTCACTGGTTCTGTGGCAGTTGGTGCATGCTTCTGCTAATGCTCCCAGATCAAAATGGCACCCACTGACCATGTGCCTTCACAAATGCCAGCAGCTGGGCAGCATGAGGGGGTGAGGTGCAGACAGAGGAAAGGACGTCAGATCTGCAGTATTTTGAACTTGCTTAATGGCTGCATGGAGCTTTTTGATTCCTTCTGGCCTCCTGCTTGCACCAGGAGCCTGTTGGTTACACAGTGAATGCTGCAACACCAGATGGCATTCCAAGCTAACACTTGGTGGGAAAAGCCAGCGCTTCAAAACACAATGGGAAAGCCAGCACTGTGCTGAGCTGCCTGGTTCCACTGGTGGCTTACCTCACGTTTGTTAACCGGGGGTGGTTCCTCAGGGCCTCTGCAAATGCCTTGGCTCCTTCATCCCCAACTTGATTACCCCACATCCTAGTGAAGAGAAAAAACCAAGAGCTATCAGGTGTGTCGCCCTACTGCCCTATGACATTGCATTCTCCTTTCTTCTCTTCCCTCCCCTATCTGGCAGTTACTTCACACAGTCTTTCAAGCTTGTGAGAAACCTGGAAGGTCCCCTCCTCGCTGAACCAGGCGTGTTCCACTGCCTGCACACTGTCCCCCCAGCCTCTGCTGACTCGACAGTCCTCTAAGGCCAGAGCAGCTCTAGGAGACAGCCTGCTGCAGCAGGAGCGCTTTTGGGATCACCTTGCTTAGCACATGTGCATGATGTGCTCAGGAGCACATGTGCATGATGAGCACCGATGTGCTCAGCACATCCTCTGCTGCCCTGCACCCTTACGGGATAAAGGAAGTTTGTGGTCCTGTACAGTTAGAAACACACCAAGTCCTAAATCTTATTGTTTCCCTGCTCACCATTTCCTCCTCAAACTCCTGCTGCAGTCTTTCTGCTCCCTGTTGGGCCCAGACTGGCCTTTACACAGTGCCAAGTGCAGTGCTTGGGAAAGACTCCCCAGACGCACAACTGCACAGGGACCCAGAGCCAAAGGTGACTTTCTGCTCTACAAGCTCCCCCCATCCTTCAGAACAGTCTCACAAAACGGTTACAGTTCCTTCAGTGTCACAGGTGAGTGACATCTCCGCTCTCCCTGGCTGCCAAGAGCAAGATCCACCTCGTACAGCGACAGCACGACCCTGGCCTTGTCCACACGCTTACAAAGGAATACTATGGCAAAACAACCCTTAGGAACACAGAGGGTTAAAAGACAGTAATGGGTAAAAGCTGCAGAGATTCAAACAACACTTAACAGCAATATTGTGCCAAATCTTATCTGTGCAGACCAACCACTTTGAAAATTCACCATACTAAGAGGTTTGAAAGCACCTCTGCAAGGTATAAGGTTTTTGTTTACAGGGATCATGGCTTGATGACTCAGAGCCACACTCAGCTTGATGGGTAATTAGTTGGTAGCTCTTTCAAAATCAGTTGAGCTTTGTGGTATCTAAACACATCCACTTCCACTAAGTTCCCCAGAACTTCCTTGTCCTTCAGACCCAGTGCAGTTTTTTATGTAAATGATGAATGTATCCATTTCACCATTTCTGTCCAAGGTATCCTAAATCCATTTGGAGTGATTATTTCCTCCACGGGAGAAAGCAGGAGCCCTTCACTGAAACTGCAGCAAGTACAGCACAGCAGGCCCAGCTATATGACAGTGGAAGTGTGCATGCTGTTGACTGTACTTGTGAAATGATGTAGAACCACAAAATAAAAGGCTAAAAATCTCATTGTTCAAATATGAATTTCATATTTAAAGGTCGCTGTGATACTCAGAAAGGACAAACAGAGGTTTTAATTTCATGTATTCAAGTACTAGATTCTGAGAAAAGTGTTCTCCTGTAGAACGGAAAGAGAAACTGGGATTTGCCAGAGTGGGGGGAAAAAAAATTAAAAATCAAACCTTCCAGTTTAGCACCTTGTTCAGAGTAAGAGGACAGGGACTACAGGTTTGGAGTACATTCAGACCTCTCTCCAATAATACCAGACCCTCCGTTTATGGGACAGGCAAAGGAGAAGGATAATGGGAATTCCTTTTTATTCTCCCAGCTTCCAACTTTATTAGACTTGCTGCAGAAGGCTTGACAGTTGCAGCAATGACACTGAGTAACTAGGTGCACTGCCAGTAGTCATAAAACCACCCAGACTTAAAAGGTGCCTAATATCTCTCCAACAGCTGTGTTGCTGTAAGGGAAGTGGCTATCTTGACATGCTCCCCTCTTGCTAGTTTGTCCCTCCTTTAAGTTCTGTCAGAACAGGGAGAACCCCCCACAAAACCCAAATCAAACATTGTGTGAACTGGAGAACAATAAAGCAGCCCTCTTTTTCCTTTTGAGTGGAAAATGTGGCTATGCTTTGGCACTAGTTTGTCCTAATGCTGCCATTGGGGGGGGAAGGAATAGCAAAAGGGAAAAAGATAAGAATGAAAGAAGGAATCTTAAGGGATTTACAGATGTCTTGCCAAGATCATGTGCCCAACTCTGCTCTTTAGCACTGAACTTACCCAATTTCAAACATTGTCTTGCTCTTCTGGATGGCCTGGGCAAGGCACTTCCCTCCTTCGCTAGTTATTTTGTTTGCTCCTATTCTGCACAAAAGACATGAATTGATGTATTAGTCAGAGACCAGACTGTCAGTCAGGGGAAAATAGTTATATAAGTGATGATCATTTACTACTGTACAGCTATTAGAACACCAGCTCAGAAAGCAATGCAAGTATTTAAGGCTAATTAACTCTGGAAGCTAGCTACAGTTATCAAAGACTAACTTAGGGTAAACAAATACTGCAAACAAATATTTGACCTTTGATTAAAAGATGTCATTTTACATTGTCTTTTACGTATTTTGCATGTCAGCCCTCCAAATCAGAAGTTTTACTGCAGAGTCCTGGGTTTAGTGCTCAGTAGGTCAGGTATGAGCTTTAGGAACTGATCCTCCACACAAAGACTCCTGCCTAGTTTTTAATATAGTTCATAATACCAGCAGTTGCTACAGACTACATGAATTACACACAGCTTGTTTCATGCTGCCTCAGGCAACAGAGTATTTCTAATTGTGTGGCTGCAGAGGAGCCTGCAGCTGATAGGCACACACTGGAATAATGTCAAGCCTTTCTGTTCTGAGCACAGGCTATAGGCAGCACCACAGGTCAGTGCAGCAGGTCGGTGTCTCTGGCTGGCACTCTACAGAAAACCTGTTCTTTATTTTTTGGCCTATGTGGGGGATATCACATGGCTGGAGTTCAAGGAAGAATTAAGTCTCAATTGCATATACATTGATGTAAAGAACAAACCAGAACCAAAAACCCCTCAACCCACTACACTTACAGGAAGCAAAACTGGCTCTTTTGACTGACTTCAGGCACATGAATATGCACTGTATTACAAAACAAGCTCTGGGGTTACCATGCAGCCTGAATGTAACCATCTTCCAAAAGGCTTTTTTTGAAAGTTAGAGTAAATAACCAAAGCACTGTGTCAAAGCAGTGAAAGAAGCAGAGTGGTCTTGGGTATCAAAACCCAACTGCAAATATTTCAAGTGGGAAGGATGTGACCAGTGTGAGGTTTCAGAGCAAGTTAGCAGCTGAACAAGGACTAGCACCCAAGAGTCCCTGGCTGCTGGTTGCTACATTCCTACCAATAGCTGACGCTGCTGTAGGTACCTCTGTTTTCTGCTATGGTCATCATTAAAACACTGGTTAATGATCTACCTTTATGTCAAACCAGCCTTGTGTGTGGCCAGACACTCTTCTCTGGGGAAGTTCCAGGAATTAGACAGAACAACTCATAAAGTGAATTTGGGGAATTCCAGAGCTGAGGTATGACACCAGCACAGCCTGACTCCAATGGCCCATAAAAGACTAGACATAAAGAAGCCTGGTACTAACCCAAGTGAAATTTGCCTATTGCAAGGGGCAGCAAGGTTCATGCACCTCTGAAGCCTCACTCAGGTGCTCAGGCTGGATTTAGGTAAAGGACAGGTCTCACGCTCCCCTTTTGCTTATTACTAGATTCCAGTAAAGACTGTGCATTCAAGAGTTATCACCTGCTGCCATTCACTGCTAGACTACTGTAAAAGAACACATAACTGCAACTTAAGTTATATTTACTTTGAAACATAATTTTTGTGTTTTTTTCCACTCCCTCTTATTTCAAGTTGCTGTGTCTTAATCAGGATACAGTAGAAAGGAAAAAAAAATCCAACCTACTTAACATATTCAAGGCTTGAACACTCTTCAATTAGTTTTGCAATGTATTTGGCTCCAACATCAGTGATCTGATTGTTGTATAAGCTTAAAGAAAAATCACATAGGTAAAAATAGGTTATTTCTGCTGTTACTTTAATATTTACAACCTGAATATTTTATAATGCACACATGCAATCTATCTTTTTTTTGTATGGCTTTATACACATTCAGAGTTGCTTGTATTTCTATTTTGATAGACAACTCCTATTGTGAAGGGCTAGATATAAAATACCAGACCAGACTGTAAATCATGGGAAAATATTTATATAATTTTTTAATAGTTTTCCCAAGCAAACAAAGCTTCCCTTTTTTCCTGTGTTAGTACAGAAATAACGTGGCCAGAAGGGAAGTCAGAAAACAGTAGGAGAACTTTTTTATTTTTTTGTCTTTTAAATGTCATAAAATCCCCTTGCAAATATTTCTGAAGGTTAGATACCTGAGCAGATGTACTTACATTACAGCGCTGGAAGAAGGGGTGATTCTTGCTATTCATATTTACTTCTCAAGAAGTCATTTTTATGTAGCTACTTAACCAAGAGCAGGAAGTCAGAGCTAAACATGCCTTCCAGCTTCATCTTGATTAAGAATTAACTAAGGTTTTAAAGAAATTGGTGCCATGAACGTGACACCTTAAACTGTACATTTCTGATACCAGTCTCTACCAAGCTGCATTTGCTTTGCATAGCTGAAATAAATCTGTTTACAGCAGAGAAAACAGAAGGCTCTAGCTGTGAAGCACACACTCTCTTGCTTGCGCTCTCTCCCCCCACCACAGCTAGCAAAAGGCTTTATGTATAAAACTGGGATGCCCACACAGTTCAGTAACCTGACAGTGGTCCACGCTGTGTTCTAGAAGAGGTTGATGTCAGTGGAGGCCACCCTGTGAGGCAGTGCAGTGGGAGAGAAGGCTGTGGTCCTTTTCCCACTGCACTGTCACAAGACAGCAGCTGAATCATTTCTGACACAAAATGCTACTTTGGTTTAGCAAATGAGGAGGTAACTGTGGTTTTCCACCTCACTTTTGCTGCAACAGTACTGTCACCACTGCAGTTTTACTTTCTACTATCAGTATCTAATGTTTTGCTCCCAGTTGATACGTACCCCAAGAAAGTCACAATTTGGTACTTGGAGAGTTCTTCATACAAGACCCTTACTCCGTGATCTGTGACCTGATTTACGCTGAGCCTGGAATGAAGGGAACAAAAAGAAAGTTTGAATCAATACAGATCACAGATGTCCATCACCCATGAGTTAACAAATGACTGGAGGTCTTTGCATTTCCTCTGATACGCAAACAGGTCCTTAGGCCACATATTGAAAGCCATTAAGGAAAACATGACCTTAGTTTCATATGGCTCACTTCAAAACCAATAGAAAACAAGAAACTGTAAGACTCCAAGGTAATGCTCTGGAAGCTGTCCATGGAACTGAAAACAACAAAATGCAGCAAGTCAGGAACCGCGGACAGACACCTCATCCCTGTCCCCCGCTGCCTATGACTGCAGGGAGAAATTCTGCTTGACACCCTAGCAAAAGCAAGCTTTCCAAAGACTTCTTGCAGCCTTCTCTCTGAGCAGCCAGTGAAAGCCAGGCATCTTGAAAGTCACAAGGCATTCAGGCTTCAGGGAATAAAGGTTGTGAAAAGCCCCGGCCAGGAAACAGAACTGCAGTCGCATGGGTATGCTAGATGTTTCTTATTTTATTGTCCCAACCAGACACAAAACCAATCAATGTCAGTCGTTCACAGAATAAAAATACTTCTTTTCATAGTTGTTGGGGGGGGGGGCAGGGGGGGAGAGGAAGGAGAGAGCTTGGGTTTGGTTTTTGTTGGCTTGTTGTTTGTTTAGGGTTTTTATCTTTTCAAACTTTTTTACCTTGCCTAAATAGACAGGTTCCTGTGAAGCATTCAAATTCCAATGAATCACATTTTCCGGCTAAAGCTGTCCCCACAAAAACATTTTAACCAGCTTTAGTTTCTACACACACTCAGAAGCTGAATATTCACTGCTGAGAGTCCCTTATCACCAACAGACTCCCTGGCTCTTGCTAGTCAGTATCTTGCTCACTGTGGAATGCACTAATGCACAGAAGAAATCAGAGCAAATTTCTAGAGATCAGAGCAGTCTGTTTCCTTGAAAGGGATGGTTTAGCTGTTAGAAACATTTCCTGACCTGCAGACATTGGTCATTAGAAAGGTAAGCCCTAACATCAGAAGAGCCATCAAGACAAAAAGGCAACCTAAAAGACCGTTTTGGTTGCTGGGGACAGTGTTAAGATCACACCGTGTATGGCATGATTATATGAGAGGGACAAAGAATGAAAGTCTGTCCTGTTCTTTGTTTTGTCTTTCTTACATTTTCGCCCCAGGTTTCCCTATTGTTTTCTTTCTCTTGGGAGGTCAGTTGATTTGCAACTAACAGGAAAACACTGGTGCCACTTGCTTTGATTTAATCCTAGAGGAAAACGGGGCAGAGCACAGCCAACCAAGAGCAATAAATCCATTTATAAAAAAAAATTCTCAGGAGGCTGAAGGAGCTTTTAAAAAACATACACTTGAAATTCCTTGTTTTCTGCACCTAAATGGTTAGACAAATAAGGTATAGCTACATGACACAACCTCAAAGGACTGGAGGTGGAACAATCTGGCCTGTGATATTCAAGGTGGAGTTAGCTCTCCCTGATCACACCAAGACATGTCCTCCTTCCCATCACCTCAACGCAACACCACATCTAAAGATTTCTACTGCATCCTTTCATGGAGCACTACATGTTAGCTTTTGCTCTGTGAAAGCCCAACATCTTGGCAGGATGTAAAAGCAAGAAATTCACAGCTCTGCATCAAGGGCTACTGTGAATAGTAGATCCTATCTTACCGAGTATGACCAAGGGCAGACATAGACTCAGGCAATCTTCATGTAATGGAGGAAGCACTTCTGTTGCCTTTCTTTTCCCTTAAGTACTTTCTCCCATAAAAATCCTCTTTTGAGCAAAACAATTTGAGATGGAGCTAACTAAACCTACAGGTTTAAACGGTGCTGGCTTCTTAAGGACTTCTTGTCACCCTTTCCATCAAGGTTTCCAGATTCACAGCTTGCCCCTGCTCCTGGATGAGCAATTATTTCAGAAGGTCTTTACTTTCCAGCAGCAGTAACAATCCCCATCTTTCTCTACTTTCAAGGTAATTCTGCCAGCCCAGCTGTTTGTGGAATGAAGCAAGGATAAGCAAGGACCTGCTTGGCACAGGCTCCTACCTGATCACTGCAAGCTTGCTGAAACAAGGTAGCAGCTGTTTTACTCCATAGTCATTGATGTTGTTGTTGTCCAAATCCAGAGCCAGGCGCTTTTGAAAGTGATGCACAACAAAGGAAATAGCACTGCAGTCAGCAGAGTAGGCATTGCAGTATGTCAGCTTGATGTAATTGGCACGCATGCGTTTGGCAGCTAACTTCCCCACTTCCTCACTCTGAGTCTCATAAAGGCACCTCAGCATCCAAACGAAGTTGGGCTGGACCTGGATCTGATTGTAGTTTGGAAGCCTGGACCGAGTGAGGCCTTTCAGATGGGATTTCATGCTCTCCCCAAGGTATGCGACGAGTGCCTTTCTCTTCCTCTTAATGACTGGAGGCAAAACTAAATGTCTGAAGAGCTTCTGCTTGGATCTAGAAAGCAGGCCACAAAGAAACAGGTTGGTAAAATGGAAGTGTTCATTATTTCTGAAAGGATCCTCCCCTGCTAGTTGTTTCTTCAACCAAGGAATACGAAGGCAAGTAGGCTGGGCAGTCTCAGTGGGAGAACATTCATTGAAAAACTGAAGTAACTCCTTGGTACCCACCTTCTCTTCAATAACCAGGAACAAAGCTGTGAAAAAAGACTGAAGGGTCAAGTGCAAGAACTCATAAGTGCACTGATTGTCACAGCCCGTGTAACCTTTAACTGTCCTGAGAAAGCCCAATTGCAAATCTCCTTCAGAGATGTTCACCGATGAGACCTCTTCCTGCTCAAAAATAAAGAAAGAGTTCTCCATCCCTTTGTATGCCAGTTTACCCAGAGCTAGAAGAGTTTCCTTTCTTGTTTTGAACATCTCTGCTTGGCTCCTGGTGTTGTGCTTCAGCAAACTTGTTTTCAGAGATCGGTTCAGATGGACCTCAATCATGAGCAAAAATATATCTGTCAATGTAACAGAAGAGTCTGGAAGCTCATGACTATCAAACATGGAATGGAAGTGTTCATAGCATTTAAAGATAATCCAACAAAATAAAGGCACTGAACACAAACTGCAGAGATTGGGGTTAGCTTCCAACTGGTTCAATACCAATGTTCGTTGCCCCTCATCTTTGAAAAATGTAGCAGTGTATTCCTTTAGGTTGTTGCTGGAGAAGCCACGGAGCAACACTTTCTTTCTAACGATGTTTCTTTGGATCTCAGTTCCTGTCCTTGCTGTAAGAATCTTCTTGGATCCCTTAAGAAGCTTTCCTCTGAGAAGGCTTACCAGCAGCACCAGAGGGTGGATGGGTTCATTGGGTGAACACATCTCGGGCACACTACTGAGGTCAAAGGTGGAATAGATCTCATCAAAACCATCAAATGTAAAAATAACTGTATGAGGGAATTGCAAGATGTGATGGAACACCTCTGTGGGGTCCTGGTCTGGGTAGCAATTATATCTGAAGAGTAGGTCTTCCAAACATATGGTTTCATCTGCCTTAAAGCAACTAAACATCCGACATGGGAAACGAAAGAAAAATTTGGCCCCTATGTCCAATTCCTTCCTGGCCCAAAGGCTTTGTATCCTTTGCAGCAAGATGGATTTTCCAATTCCTGCATCGCCAAAGACATAAATAGTCTCTCCATCTTCGTTAATTAGCCCAACTGCATCATCAAAAAGGGCTTCTAATTGACACACTTTGCCTAGACTCTCATTGGTAAAACTGACTAGCTCCATAATGCCGTTAGAGTAGATTTCTTCAAGCAGCATCTCTTCCCTCTGAGCATATGACATAACAAACTTGGAGTCCCGTCCCATTTCGTATCTGAGCTTCTGGCAATACCTGCTAACTAAAAAGACAGTGAACTATTATTAAAAAGACTATTGATAAAAAGCCTGTGTATACAACGGCCCACCTCTGTGGGAACTTACTGGGGCTAATAAGCAAAAGTAATTCCAATGTAAAATTGGTTCTTTGGCAGATTGCTTCTATTTGCGCTGCCATCACTGCTCCCTTGGGAAATTCAGGTGCTAATGAAAAGTAAGGTGTAAGCCACCATTTCCTGAAAGCCAGTACTGACACTGCATCAATTTGAGGGGCTGCTGTCTTTCAGCTGTGACTCAAAGCCAAGCCCCTGACCCCTTGTTAAAGGCTGTTTTACTCTCTGCAAAAGCTTGTTGCAGTTGTTGGTCACAGATTAGTTTTGGTATCCGCCTTTTCACTATATTTTACCTGTGATTTCTATCAGGTAGGTGGTTATACTTCCCTAACTTGCTTGTTAATTTTTATTATTGTAAACAGAAGGCATGCAGTTTAGAAACTGAGTGCCAGGCACCTCTAAAGGTTTTTTTTAAGATGACAAAAAAAAAAAAGGAGTCTCAGTTATTGTTCCATGTTGTCTTCTGCTTTTATTGAAACAGAAACTTCGCTTCAGAGGAGGGCAAAGTAATTCCTTTATTTCTATAGCATCAAAAAAACTCTCAATAGGAGAACATTTATTTCTGCAAGCCTTACACCATTTAGGATCACAGAATAATTCAGGTTGGAAGGGACTTCAGAAGATCGCTAGTCCTACCTCCTGCTCTGAACATGGTTGTTTATGAGATCAGATAAAGTTACTCACAGCTTTATCTAGCTGGATCTTGAAAACCTCCAAGTACGGAGACTGCACAGCCTCTCTGGGCAACCTGCCTCACTGCTTGACTGTCCTCTTCATGAAATACTGGCTATTCCATTGCCAAAACATCACAGCGTTGCTAATAAATTGTTTGAGGCCTAGAAAACATTACAGGTGGCCCAAGGTGGTTATGCCATTACACTACATATCCACCAACAAACACAGGAAGAGCTTGACTTTAGCAAAACAGGCCATAATATATCAAAGCAACTGTTGTGTTATACAGTGTGCCTTTTAATTACTTTGCTGCCAGAGCTAGCAAGCAAAGCACCCACACAATCTTTTTCCCTGGCTGTGCCTGCTAGACTGTTTTATGTGACCTGGTTAGAGCCTCCTGCATGGCAGGGTAGATCTAAGGAAAGGGATATAGATGCATGGCCTTACCTGGATCTGTATTTACCACGAGTTTACTACAAATGTGCTCTGAAGGCTCATAACCTATTTCATCCAGCCATGGCTGAAGTTCATAGTAAGCATCAGTGACTTTCTGCAGGACATGGATGAAGTATTCTGAAACTTCTTCTCCCTTGCTTTGAACCAGGTCTAGAATTTTGCGAACCTGAAGAAACAACACATGAAAGACCATTGATACATAGCATTTCATCATGGTTACACGTGTAGACTGCTTTAGGGTCCTTTCTGGACTGGAACAGGGAACCAAAATCAAAACTGGTCCTTAAAAAACTTGAATTCAAAATCTAGCTCTGAATTTGAACCATCACAAAACTCCCTTCTTGTTTTTATTTGGATGCTGCAAGAGTCGGCTCTGCAAGTTACGGTCTGAACTTGTAGCTATAGCATACACCAACCAGAAACAAAACCGATAAAAAACGCTCCTTAAGAGGGAACTCAAAGGATTTCCTCAGCCTGACAAGACAGTATACTTGAAATGCCATGCTGGTTAAGATGAAAGGGGTGGTTTCTCAGTGCCCTAAATTCACCCTCTGGTTTGTAAATACTCGAATCACATTTAGATTTCCCTCAGGATCCAGCCAAATCCAGAGCAGGGTAGGCAGAATCTCTCTCTGGATGTTAACACAGATGCAAAAAAACTTCCTTTTACCACAGCAACTCAATTCCAGAGGCTCTCTCTACACAAGGGACCCACTGCCTGCAACTGTTACCAAAATGGATGGCTACCACACAGTGGCTGGAGCAGTTCAAGACTAAGCATGACCTCTAAAGGAGGGGCAAAGTCTGAGCAACAGGGCAACCCGAGTACAAGATTCTCTGCAAGACAGAGCAATCTTCTGGGGGCCCATTTTGAACGTCCGGATCCTCTTCCTGCTAGAAATGAAGGAATAATTACGTCCTAAAACAGAGAAAGGTTTTCTAGAGACTGTGGTCTCTTGTGAGCTGAAAGCAGGGTGAGGTACGCACAGCACAGCAAAACCATGGTATTTTTTTCACAATCCGTATGCTCTAAAGCAATTTTATGTGGCCTGCTCTCTGACCCTGCTTAGACTCCTGATGCACGGCCTCCCCTTCAGCTTTGTTACAACCATCACATATACTCTGCGAACAATAAGAGATGGAGGTAATCGTGCAGTGTATATTTATTTGGCTTTGATCCTATACACGGATTGAGCATGTGTTACCATTTC
>NW_008633389.1:0-6384 GCF_000691845.1 Merops nubicus | reverse complement strand
AGGAATGATTATTTTATGAAAATCTGCACTGTTAGTGAAGTCCAAGGTTTCTGCATTTTTTGTGGTTTGCCTGCCTCTGACGGCAATACTATTTTGAAGCTGCATGACTGGTCTGTCATGGAAACAAATAAGTTTGTTTTAAGTCATAATGCAAAACGCAACTGTGCACATGATAATTTTCTCCTGACAAAAGACCAGGAAATATTTTTCATAAGAAAGATGAATCAAACCCCCAGACGTGCCAGGGTATATTAATTTTCCATCTAACTATTTACAATCTACATAGGTCTTTAAAGAGAGGGGAAGGTGTGCACACAGACAACTCAGAATCATTAACTTCTAAAATAATATTTCATTTCTGTCTCTCCTCCTCTAAAGCAAGATGATCTGTCCCACAGCATCCTTTAGCATATTCTCCTTGCAATACTCTGCACAGTATAGAAGACTTGCATGTAGCAAGTTGCACTCTAACAGCCACTCTGGTCACTCCCTTATCAAAGGACAAAGTTGCAGCTGGTGGGACAGACACTGCAATCATCACCCTGCTTGTTCTTATGGCTGCCAGTGGGCACTGCAAGCAGTGCCAGCCATGCTGGAAAGGGACATGCTGGAAACACGTGTCCAGAAGCATTAGGGTAAGGAAACTCCAAAATAACAATGGTTAGAAACGACGCTAGATGTAAAACTGCCAGATAAGCCCATAAAATCCAGTGATAACTTAAAAGTAACAAAAAGCTTATGCCAGCTAGTGGAATAAGAAGAATACCTTATCTGCTTGAGTTGGAAACTGGACAACAATCTCTGCATCTTCAGTGGAGAAGTAGTCATTTTTAATCAAGTTGTCAATCAAACACTGCGTGTTTCGGATTCTACTGACCAGAAGTTCTCGGTACACCTTCAGCAAAGCAATGAAAGATGGAGGACTTGCTCCTGGAGGTTTTTCCACAGAAATCTCCAAGTTAGCACAAAGTTGGCCTTCCATATTTGAGATAGCAAGAAGCTGCTCCACCCAGTCTCATCTTCAACAAACTGTCCATGTGCAGTGAGAAGTCGCCGTGGAGGTAACTTCAGGGAAACACACAATCTGTCCCTCACGTTACCAAACCTGTAAAAAGTAATTGTACAGAACCTCAATTTAAACCTTACGCTATGCAGATACAAACTTCAATTAGCTATCAAAGAATACTTCCAATTTCTGTGTAGTATCATGGCCAACTTTATTAGAAAGTTTCTTCCTCAGGTACTTCCAAGTATTTGTTCAGGTTTTGGAAAAAAAATATCTATAGCAGGCAGTCTCCCTTCTGTACCAGTACTTTACTGTAGCTTGCCTCAAACACCACCGCTGGCATCTGCTTTATTAAGTGCTTGTTCTTAGTGCATAATTTACTATTTTTTATTAGCCTTTCATGTTTCAATAGACCAAGCATGGCATCTGTCCAAACATACCTGGACAAGGCAAAAAATGGAGTAAGATTATATTTCATAGCAATTAATTCTGTAGAGGAATTAATTTATAGTAGCAATTAACTTTGCTTTTTCTTTGCTGTAACAACAGACTCTGTATAAGGTGTTGCCAATATGATAACTGTCCCTGTAAGCGAGGCCTTGTTGAACTCTGAGGCAGTTTTTTAGCTAAACTAGTTTAGCTTCAGGGCACCGGGTTTTAGAGGCAGTATTGAGACTGTGGGAAACCCCTGATCAGATGTTTCTGTTAGGAAAGCCAAGAGTAAAAGGATGGCAACAGTGAAAATGCTGCTGTAGATTTCAGAGGTAATACACCACTTAGGGACATAGAGCACTTCACACCTCCTAAAGCTACTGGTTCAGACAGTGTATAAAACAGGGAAACTACTGCATTGGTTTAATTTGGTTAACTTTATCAAATACAGGCAAGTAACCATAAAAGTTAAAAATACAGTATTTCAGAATGTGAAATATAATAGTGTTACAGAAAAGACTGAAATAAGTGATGGTAAATATGCAAGATCCCATCTCCAGTGATTGACACAAAATATCTGGACCTCTCCTTGAGCAAGAATTGTACAGAGTAACTGAATTCACAAAGTCTTTACCCATATGACGAACTAGGCTTGGAAAATGGCATCCCAATTCATACTCATTACTGGATTCTCCACTGCCATTTTCATAAAGGGAAGAGACTGCACACAACACAGCTAGTAATGAAGGCATCGATTTAAAGCTTGTGCAAACACTTTGGCTTGAATGCTGTAATGGTTTGAAACCTGCTGCCCCTGGTGGGTGGAGATCTGAAACCCTAAACCAGGTACAGGCCTGAATGAAAGGGGCGTACACCTGTCCTATTCCCACTGCCCTTTTCCTGTCTTCGGGACTTCCTGCCAAAGTCTATAAAAGGGGCGAGGAAGGCACGCCTCTCTCTCTTGCTCTTGCTCCTTTGACCTTCTACCTGGGCACACGCTGCTCTGCTGCTCCCTGTGCTACACGTGGCCGTGGCCATCTTGGAGACCTGGGCCTGATCTGCAGACTCTTCCCTGCCTCCATCCACGTCCAAGGATTGTGCATCCAGCTTCAATCCAGCGAGATCCAGCACCGGGGAGCCTCAGCACAGCATTTGGGTTTTGTATATTTGGAAGTTTAATCTTCCTTGCCTTGTTGTTCCTACAACCCCCCTTTCCTGTTAAGCCCGTACCCTTCTTCCTTTCTGTACCCTGTTAAACCCCTTCCCTTCTTCCTTTCTGATCCCTGTTAAATAATATATTTCATTTTGTTAATTTTCAATTTGGTGCAAGGTTTTCATTACCCCTGCCTTCCTTATTTACCTCTCTATCTGGGAACCTGAGGGATAAGGGAGGTGGGACACAGTTCTGCCTTCTAACCGGGACAGAACAAATGCCTGACCTCAGCCCTTGTATGAACACCTAGACACATGATGTGATCGTTAACACACAGCTGCTGGCTCAGGAAACCCTCTCACCGCTGTAGAGATGAGGTTTAGAAACTGTCCTCTTTAGCATGAATGCTCTTCTTTTCCTGTCCACATATACATGCTGTGTATGCCCTCATTCTCTATACCAGCTCTTGAGAGTTCTCTTTAGATGGCCATTTATCCCCATTTTTCTGCACAAAGCAGTAGGAATCAAGATCAGGCTGCTCTCTATCGTATTACTAAAGTTTGGGATTTTTAACGGCAGTTAATACATATACAGCAGTCATGAAGTTATACTGTAATCACAATTCAACATTAAGTTCATTTAGGTACCATCTAGGTATGAAACTTGCACTTATGATTCCCCATGCAAAACCCTTTTTTTTTTTTGTGAGATGACAACCAAATCACCTCCACACAGACAATGATAATTTGCACGATTAACAGAAATTATTAGCACCCTCCAGTTGCAGGTAAAACACACTGTTGCTTCAGCATGTCACGGGATAGTTGGAAGAATGTTCTTAAGACTCTGATTGCAGTCGTATTAATAAAAACAAAACACGAAGCCCTTCTTCAACAATTCTGTAAAGGTGCCAGCTCTGCTGCTACAGAATTCTCAGAATTTCTCAAGACTTTTACAGTGCTGGCAAATTTTCCAAATGCTCCCTGGCACTCCCCTGACAAGCTATAACTGAGCCCTGCCAGCTCACAGATTCTTTGAGGTGACCTGCTGCTGGAACAAACTCATTTCTGTGGATTTTCCTTACCAGAAACAGCAGTCTGCATCAGTGTAGCTTCTTCTGCTTGCCACTGGAGAAAGACAGGGTTTATACTACTGCATTTTAGTGATATGGCCTATCTACATTTAACAACCGTGGGGCAAAACAGCTTAGCTCCTCTGATTTCAGGAGACCAGTGGGCTCCAGCTTATGGTTGCTGACCTGCACAGACGCAGGTAACTGCCTTAAGAGTTGACCACTTCAAAGGCTGAGACCAGGCAAATCCCCAGCACAACTGTTTGGGATCACAGCCAACTCCAAAACTGCAAAACTCTTTCAACCAAAGGGAATGTAACCAAGTGATCTGACTTTCTTAACACGAGTATGTGACTGCATCTACTCAGACAAACCAACCTTTCATTACACCATTCACATGACCCACCAGATGAAGTGGCTGATTTCTGAGTCACTCAGCTTCCTAGAAGCCACACTAGCACATCTCTTTGTCCAAGACAGCTCATTCTATAAATGAACTCTAACATGAAGACCAAATGATGTTGAAAACATCATTTACTCTAAAGCTTTTGCAAGCTTTTAGTTAAAGAGATAGAGTCACCTTAAAACACATGCAATAGAAATATTAACACTTTTCTTTCAAGATACTGTATCTCCCCAATGTTCCATGCTTGCTTTGGGTATTCTAGGATCACATTATCCTAATGCATTTTCTTTCTCCCTGCTTTGTGAGAAGAACTCAGACAATGTCCAGGGAAACATAATGGTAAATCAAAGTTTTGTCACATGTACAAAACAATGAGAAGTATTTTCTTCATTCTTTCAGATCCAGCTACAAAGACGATAAGAAAAGAAAGTAATACAGCAAAAGGACAGGGACATGGAAAATATGGGAAGATCAGAAGGTCTCAAAGATGCCTGCCCTGCATCTGACTAAGTCCAAGTCGGTACAGAACCTGGTTGGTACTGGAACGGGTGCATATATGTGTGCTGTAGGAGAGAGCACGTTCCTGTTCACAAAGGGTGAACTGCGAGGGAGTGGAGAAACAAGAGAATGATCAAAAAAGAATATAAAGTGAGGCTAAGCATCAAGGAAGGAAAGCAGAAAGAGCAAAAACTACGAGCAGGGAAGTCAGAGCTAGCATTATGAATTCTGTGCATGATGATGTACTCAGTGATATTTTCAGTGCCCATATTAACTTTAAGGCAAAAACCCCACACCACCAAGTACTGCAGAGAACAGCGATCTTCATCGGTCTCTTAATAAGAAAAAAAAAGGGAAGTTCCACCATCCACAGACTAAGAAGATATCACATCAGATGAACAGGTTAACATCTTAAATAGTGCTGGAGCAGAATGCCTTCTTGGCAGATGTGAATAAGAGCAAGGCAGGTGTGTACACGTTTGTAGCAAAGTCCATCAGCTGTATGTAGAAACTTTAAGTCCCACTCAGACTCAAGTAAGCACAAAATTTTCGATAGGAGCAGTTCTAAGTGCAACAAGCACCCAAAAGTCCTGATCAGCACGAGAAATGTGCTTGTTCCCTTAGAGAAACACACCGCTCACGAGATTCTGACACGCAATTCTGCAATTTCTCTTTAGAGAAATGAGCATAGTCTTTGAGGTTTGTATGCAGAAAGCTAAGTACATGGCGGGAATGGGAAAGGTTTGAAAGCTTGACACAGTGGCTGAAACATCAGAACACACGAGAAAGACTGGAGAGAGACAAAAGAGATAATACCTGGGCGAAGGAAGAGTCTAGTATGGGAGACAGCAGCAGGGACACTTATGGGGAAAAGCTTCCTATCTGTGAACAGAACTGACTTCCTGGTCCCAAGAGGTAAAATAAAACTCAGTGATTTACTCAAGAGGTTGCCAATGATGTTGGAGAGGAAACTCGGCCATTTTGAGACAGCAGCTTTGGTCAAGTGAGGAAGACAGAAAACAGACTATCAGGAATTAAAAAGAAGCAGAAATCAGAGTGTTTGCCCATCAGTTCTAAAGGCAAAGAAGGGAGAGAAGACAGGGCCTTGGGCAAACTAAGTGTCAGTGGGGACTGAAGTGATGCGAGTAGCAACAGCAAGCGTGGCAAGAGACACATATCATAGATAAGCTTGTATAACTGAGAATAATAAAGGAAGCACGATGGGGATCAGGCCAGGGGTAATAACGGTAATGAAAAAGGGAAATGAAATTTGTCATAGTAAAAGGTATGATAAATGTATCATTGCTTACAGCAAGGTTTAGTATAATCTGTGTCAATAAGCTGCAGTGGCACTGATGGCCTGTGCATGAAGGCACTGGCACTTCTATCTCGTGGTTCTTCTGACTTCTCTCATTGCTCAGCATTGTGCAAGCATATATGCATTTATATCTTTCCTTCCCATGCCCTTCTCACATCCTCTTTCCACTAAGATCTCCTTGAACCTTCTAAAAAACCTGCTATGCTTGTTCAACTTCCAGCATTTTGACGTGCTTTTTCATTAATACTGGTAAGCTTGATTCAGTCAGGCCAATCTAAACTCAACTTTTTGGTATCCCTAAGAGAGACAGAAAAGAAACTGCTTTTCTACGTATTATTTCACGTGTGCCATTGCAGCCAGGCTTTGACTAAAACGAATGAAAACGATGGGACGTATTTCTGCACAGCAGCGCTCACTTTCGGAAGAACTTCAACTGTTTGGCATAGCTCAGGAACTATGTAAAACCGCGTGCGGACTAGAGGCGAAGGGGCACGTCCTC
>NW_008633388.1:0-210 GCF_000691845.1 Merops nubicus | reverse complement strand
CTCCACCCCCCACAAGGTAGGGAGAAAAGTGAGAAAAATACAAAACCCCATGGGCTGAGATAAGAAGAATTTACTACAAGAACATAGAAGGAACAGCAAACAGCAGCGATGACAATAGGTGTAACAATACATAACAATGAACACAGGGAAGGGGATCACCACCCGGGCTCTGGATGGACCCCATGGCTGCACCCCCTGGCCCTGGAACCC
>NW_008633387.1:14661-16824 GCF_000691845.1 Merops nubicus | reverse complement strand
TGGGGACACGGCCTGTGACCGGCCCTGAGCCCTGGGGCCAGCGCCTGTGACTGGCCCCGAGCCCTGTGGCCAGCGCCGGCCCCAGCCAGATTTAACTCCGTTTCCCCCTCTGTGGCCCGGCCGTGCAGCCGGTGGGGACCCAGCGCAGTGTGCGCCTGGCTGGGCCCGGGGCAGCCAGTGCTGTGCTGGGAGGGCTGCGGGCACACGATTTAAGCGATCTATTTTTGCTGCGGGCACACGATTAAGGTGATCTACTCCAGCACTTTCCCTGCTGGACTGAGGTCAGATTGACAGGTCTGTAGTTCCCGGGATCCTCCTTCCTGCCCCTCTTGTAAATGGGCATCACATTAGCCAGTCTCCAGTCCTTTGAGACCTCCGCAGCTAGCCAGGACATCTGGTAAATCATGAGGATTGGCTTAGTAAGCTCATCAGTGAACTCCCTCAGCCCCCTTGGAGGTAAACCACCTGGCCTCATAGATCTGGGTATGTCTAGGGGATGGAGAACACCAACCATTCCCTCTTGTATTATGGAGGCCACATCCCCCTCCCTGCTTTCCCGCTCAAGGGCTGGCTGCCCAGCAAACAGCTACTCCTGCTATTAAAGACTGAGGCAAAGAAGGTTTTCAGTACCTCAGGCTTCCCCTTCTCCTCAGTCACTGTGCTTCCTCCTGCATCCACCAGAGGCTGAAGATTCTCCCTAATCCTTCTTCAACTGTTAATGTATTTATAGAACCATTTTTTGTTGTCCTTCACAGCAGTGGCCAGATTAAGCTCTAGCTGGGCTTTGGACCTTCTAATTTTCTCCCTACATATCTTCACTGCATCCCTGTAGCCCTCCTGAGTGTCCTGCCATCTCTTCCATAGGTTACACACTCATTTTGTTCCTAACTTGCAGCCAAAGCTCTCTATTCATCCAGGCTGGTCTTCTTCCCCGCCTGCCTTCCTTTTGGGACATGGGGATGGCCTGTTCCTGTGCCTTTAAGGCCTCCTTCTTAGAGTCTGTCCAGCCTTCCTGGATTCCTTTGTCTTTCAGGATGGTCTCCCAAGAGACACTGCCAGTCAGTCCCTTGAGGAGGCCAAAGTTCACCCTGTAGAAGTCCAAGGTTGCAGTTCTACTAACCCTCCTTGCTTCTCTCATAATAAAAATCTCTATTATTTTATGATCGCTAAGCCCAAGACAGCCACCAACAATTACATCTCCTACAAGTCCATCTCTGTTCACAAGCATCAGGTCTTAAGAGGGCACCTTCTTTAGTCCTTCCTTCACCAGCTGCACCAGAAAGTTATCTTTCACACACTCTAGGAACCTTCACGGCTGCTCCCTCTCTGCTGTATTATATTCCCCTCACACAGCTGGGAAGTTGATGTCCCCCACAAGAGCATGTGGGAGCGAATGCAAAACTTCTCTCAACTGCTTGTAGAGTGTTTCATCAATCTCATAATCCTGATAGGTTTGCCTGTAGCCGACTCCCACCACAATATCTGCCTTACTGGCCTTCCCCTTGATTCTTACCCATATGCAATCAACCCTGTCATCACCATCACTAAGCAGTACAGTCATATCCCTCTCTCTGACACAGAGGGCCACCACACCACCTCGCCTTTCTCACCTGTCCCTTCTGAAGAGGTGGTACCCATCAGCTGCAGTACTCCAGTCCCAGGAACCATCCCACCATGTTTCCATGATGGCAACTACGTCATAGTTTTCTTGCTGCCCAGCGGTCTCCAGTTCCTCCTGCTTGTTGCCCGTGCTGTGTGCATTGGTATAGATGCACTTCAGCTAGGCTGGCACTTCTGCCACCTTTTTGAAGGGAGAAGCCCTAATTCCCTCCGGATTATTTCAAAATTAGTTTAGAAATAGCTTTTTAAAAATTAATTTAGTTATGAAACATTCCATAGATGTTTTCATTTTGTTCAGTTTTATAGTTAGTTTTTGATGTGTTTAGAATACTTAAGGAAACACAGGAGAATTGAGAGGACCACAGACTAGTAACTGTTTTACACGTACCTTCTGTGAAGGTAGGTAGGCTTCATCTCTCTTTTCTAACAGTTTGTCACAAAATGATGTCTTGAGATCTCTCCAATCAAAGTTCTGCCAGGAGAAGGATAGCAACATTTCGCTAGTGCAGTACAGGCATACCTTTCTGTGGGAAGATTAAGGCC
>NW_008633387.1:0-14645 GCF_000691845.1 Merops nubicus | reverse complement strand
TCTTTCCCTTTATGAGGCGAAACTTTCAAAGGTATTTTTCCCTCCCTTTGCCCTGACTTCACATTCTTCATTTTTCTTGAAGCTTGAATTGACAGCTATAAGAATAGGGAGGAAAATAGCAGTTATTAGATCCCGTTCAATCTGCCAGTTATACTGAGATATGAAGCAGCCAGCATTCAGCTGGTTGGTAACAATTTTTGTTGTTACTAAGGAAAAAGTTGAGAATGTGTAGTCCTACAAAGGAATGTCTTTGTCCCTCATCAGGCAAACTTATTCATATAGCATATACTTAACTAACTTTTTTTTTTTTTCCCAAATTGAATAATAGTTTTGTGATCAAGCTCGGAACAGAGATTGAAATATTGAGATAAGATGATGCAGAAATAATTCTTAGATGTTTAAGATACCTCCTTCCAAATTATTTCAGGAATTTCATTTGTTTGGGATTGGGGAAGGAATTTAACCTCTGATTTATTTTTTTCCAAAGTTTTTTGTTTTTTTTTAAAGATTTGAGGCCATCATCACATTTCCACCACTTGTATCTTCATGTCAGCTATGTAAATTGTCTATGGGATAGTTCTGAAGGAAGTTGAGTTTTAGTTATTCTAGCATTGCAGTGTATACAACAAGGGTGTCAGTAGCACATAGTTATCTGCCAAGGTCCAGGACTTCCCAGACCTCTTGAGAAAATATGGGAAGATAAGTTTTTCTATACTAGTTTCTGTAAATTTATATAGCAATATATTTATAATCATTAATGCTCCAAGAGACTATTAAGTAATTGGCCTTACATCTTCAGCAGCTATTCAGGATTTTCACTGGAGGATTCTAGATTCATTTAACCTGTTAATTATGGTTTTTTAATTTATTTATATTTTCCTCAGAGTAACCAGTCTAAGGAAAGAGCACAGAATGTTTTATTCAAGTCTGTTGAATGCCAGCCTTTCTATAGTTAACAGATGTTCAGTTCTGTTTGGAGATGCTGTTAATAATCTGGTTAAAGTTACATTAAGCTTAAGCAGTGATCGTTGATATCCTGCTAGTTAGTACTAATCTATTTATTTTTAATCTGTTTTAACATTCTAAAGCAGATTTTTAATTTAGCTAATGTAGCAGATCAATCCCTTAATGTAATGTTAGTTTTATGGTTAAAATTAATATTACTGTTTATGTCAAGAAGTACAAGAACAAATCAGTTTTATTATAGCCAGAAAGCCCTAGAATTAGAGCTCAAGGTGGACATTGTTTCAGAAGCTAAACTTGATGAGCTGTTTATAGGGTCCATATTTGTTCTTCCCTGACCCATTTTTATCACTATTTCATGTATTTGTAGTCATCCAATCAAATATAGCTATTTAAGAGTAGATTGGTATGATGATATCTCCAGATTTGGGGGTAGAACTGGTTAGTAATGCACATAAGACTTTTGTAATCCTTAAAAGTAGATCAATATATACTTTTCACACAGAGGAAAAAAAATGGGGAATGGTTTTATATGTTCTGTTTGCTTTGTGTACAGCATATTACTAAATGGTTTTGTGGGTGTGTCGTTACCGACACCCGATCCCCGGGATTTCTGCCACCCAACCTCTGCCGTTGGGTACCATCACAGACACAGGCTTCAATGTGAAGGATGTTGCAAATGGCGTTTATTGCGCAGCTGCAATTGCTTATATAGCACCAGCCACACCCACAAGGCCCCTCGTGGGCAGTCTGAGCTTTCCGTTACATCGCGAGATCTTCCGCACGCCGATCCCTGCCTAGGGCAGGCTCTGCTCACCACAACATGGGTGTTATGAATATTTGCTATGAAAATGCTTTTATTCAGGTGCTTAGTAATATGCTAGACCTCATTCATATTTTCTTAGGAAGAGATTTATTTCTCAGCATAGATATGTATTTGTATGTGTATTTATAATATATTTTATCACAAGTATGTATGAACGTGTATCTGTAGGCACAGACTTAAACTGATCTGTGGGTTACTGTTCTGTAAAGGAAGTTCTCTGCCTGGATTAACTGGCTTCGTTTTGCTATAACCAAAGCAACAGATTAAGAAGTAGGAGGTCAAGGCAGAAGCTTGACCTAGCATCTTATCCCCAAATAGTGATGTTACTGTGCCTGTAAGTATACAGTGATGTAAAATTAGATAAGTAAGATGCAGATTCTTCACACAAGCATTAGAGAGAACAGGAAAAATATTTTCTTCACAAATAAAATCCCTTTCTTCTATCATTTCCCACAGTGCTCCTCACTGCTTCATATTTAAAACTTTTTTAAGTTAGACATAAATCTTTTGTATTATCATGTTTGTTAGTGATTAGATGAGAGAGCTTCTGTTCCACTAATTCATTTTCTAATTTTCTTTTATTTTTCCAAGCACAAAACCGAATTCTTTAAGGAATAGAATTGCATATTGACTGATGTGAATACAGTTTAAAGAATTAATTCATATATATAATTTACAAAAAATTTCTCAAAGTGTTCTATGAAACGTATTATGATACATTTAATCTCTTAAGATTACTTAGAGATATGAGCCTTATCATGGTTTCTTTAAAACCTATTTAATGGTAGTGGTACATATTGTTTGCAATTAAAGTACAGTATTACATATTTTAAACTCCTCTTTTGATGCTAAATTTTAATTGGTGATTTCTATGTTGTTTTAGGTATTTATTTTGGACAGAATGGGGACAGACTCCTTGCATAGGCAAGGCCCACTTAGATGGGTCTGAGAAGGTTGTGCTTGTGAGCCTGGGGATTGCGTGGCCCAACGGGATTTCCATTGACTATGAGGTCAGTTCCTCTCTCCTCCAGCATACCTTAAAATGTACAGCATTGGTTATGCTTCCATTAACCCAACTGGTCTTCCACTTTGATGTAATCTTAATAACTCTTAATTAAATACTTGGACAAGCCTGTTGATGTTTCCTTTAAAATTAATCTTTAGGAAAATAAATTATATTGGTGTGATGCTCGTACCGACAAGATAGAAAGGATTGACCTTGAGAGTGGAGGGAGTCGGGAGATTGTGCTGTCAGGGAGCAATGTGGATCTGTTTTCAGTCGCAGTCTTTGGAGCTTACATCTACTGGTCTGACAGGTAATTTATTTTTCATAAGTATTTGAGTCTCAAAGTGTTATTTCAGTGCCAGGTGCTTCACCTTTGTAGGATTAGCCATTCCTTAGCAAGGTCACAGAACGGATCTCAGAAACCTATGCGATTTCCAACGCAAGGGCGTTTCTGGTGCTGAAAGCTAAAGCATAGCAGTGTCCTAGATGAGATCAGGTTTCCTCACCTTCTGTTAGGTGAACTCTCTACTGCCCTTCAGTCATCTGTTTGGTGTGAATTAGTTGAGGATTGTTCATGAGACATCTTCAACTTTTTTGGCAGAGCACATGCAAATGGCTCTATTAGAAGAGGCCACAAGAATGAGGCCACGGATGCTGTGACCATGAGGACTGGCCTTGGAATAAACCTGAAGGAAGTGAAAGTCTTTAATAGAGCACGAGAGAAAGGTTGGCTGTTCTTAAGGATGCTATTAATTGTTTTAATATCACCTGCTACTTTTTATGTATGTTAAAGCATACCAAAAGTTAAGTAATCACTGATTTTATCTCCACTTTTTACTCTGGAAGTCTTTTTTTAAGCTAAAATTAAGGTACTAAAGAAATCATACAGTACAAATTCCACTGAAATTCTTCTGAGTGTTTTACAAAGAAAATCTAAACCCAAAACACTTCCTATCATTCCAGGTTTGGTGGTTTTGGTTTAGTTTTTGTTTTTCAAAAAGTAAAAGCAGTTTTAGGAATGAGAGAGGCCTTGAACTGTGCTTTAAAGGGCAGTAATCCCAGACAGTCTCTATTGGAAAGCAAACTGGAATTTTTTTTCTCAGCTAGAAATTCCCAGCCTCTGTGTCTCAAATATTTATTTCCTGAAATTATTTGGGTTTGAGTCCTGGGGGTTTTTGTTTGTTTGTTTTTGTGTGGGAAGAGACCTTGTAAATAATCAGATTTCCTTTATATGAAATTTGTTTAGTGAAATCAAGACACACTCTGTGATATATGGTATCAATGGCTAAATGTTATTCTCTACTACCTGACTAAGAATAATCTTGCTTATAGCTGTCTTATTCCTCCTAAAGTTCTGGTTTTTAAGAGACCTTGAAAAACCTGTTTCAGTGAGCAAAGGTGGTTATAATTTTACCAAAAATGATGATGACTTTCTCAGGACCAACTGCTACCAGGCCCTCTGGACAAAATTTTCCATAAATGTGCTCAAGAAGAGAGAAAACAATGTTCCTGTAATTAAAGACAAACTTTTAAATACTTCTGATTGTGTTATCTGTGTTGATAGTGCTCAAAACTTACTTCAATCACAGCATTACAAACCTGAGGAACTTGTTTCTATTGTCTACATCTTTCTTAAATAACTTAATTAAATATGACATGTAAAATAAATCTGCATTTTGAACGAAAACATATTTAACAATTAATAAGAACAACTATCTTTTTTTCTTAAAGGAATTTTAAATAGTTTTGAAAAAAAATTGCTTTGCAAACATGCATATTACTTTTACTAAGAATTTCTGCATGTAATTTCAGAGTACTGTGGACATCATATTGTGGACAACAATAAAATCCACACAGACATTTGTTGCTTCTTTTAACTAGGCTAGAAATAGTTAATGTCTGCTTGCTTGGAAGGGCTTGGCATTATAGAATTAGGAAATGAGAACAATGGGATAAAACAATGCTTCTTTACATGGAATGACTTTTATCATATAGCTTTAAAGACTTGATCACATTATGAATAGGAGAAACTGTTACTGAGGCTAAAAAATCTTTTGATGGTAGTTTGAAGAACATAACTGAATGATTTTTTAATACGTTTTTCAAATTTTACTAGGCTACAAATGGTTAATGTCTTTGAGAGGGGATGTCAGTGAGCCAGAAGGACAAAAGGGAAAAAACAGGTGAAAAATATTTTTGGAATGTTTTTCTGTATCACACTATTACACATATTTTTTAAGTTCATTGAACTAGAAGTAGTTAAGACTGTTAAAAAAACCCCAACCAACCAACCAAAAACAAAACATGTAATTAGCTAGCTTCCTGACATTCTGTTATTAAAACAAAAAAAAGGCCTAACAAACAGGAAACCACCCAAACAAACAAAAAAACAACCCAAGGAAAAACCTGACAACCAGTGCTGATTGTGATTAATGCTTTTTTTTTTTCAAACACCTGTTTTACCCCTCCTCATGAGCCAGTGCACTGCTCTTGGCAAGCGGGTTCCTATCCTTCCCTGCTGCTTTAGGTGTATGCAAGGACACGCCCTGACTACACTGGTTTCACTACTGGCCATTTTAAGAATTATTCACAGATGATGAACTGTGGAAGCATTGAAGTTTTCAAAGACAGTTTTTAGAAGCTCGAGGGTCTTTTTCATATATATATATATATATTCCTTTCTCTTCTCAACCTCTCATCCTTCCAAACAGATATTAACTTTTCTAGCCTAATAAAGCTTTAAAAATGTAGATAGCTTTTACATAGCTGTAGAGGAATATGTCTCATGTGATTTGGTCTAGGAACACAAGATTCAACGTTTCTAATTTTAAGAGCAAATTTGCTCTCATCCCCCATTATTTTTTCTTAAAAGTATCTTCAGCTTGAAATGTAGCAGTTAGAAAATACAGTTGACATTCAGACACTACATAGTCCCTGACAATTATGGTTTTCTTCATGAAAACTGTCTATTTAAAATCTTTTCTTCTTTTTCACTATGTTGAAAACTTTCAGATGTGGGGAAATGGTTATATGGAAAGAGCCAAGTTGTTATATGGAAAGTGCTGTCAGAAACAAAATAAATTATCCAAACTAACTATAACAGTAATACATACATAGTCAAATAAAAGGAAATTAGCTCCTCATTATTGACAATTACTGTAATTTTAAATATTGCTTGCAACATGTCGTTGAAGTTACTAATGTGATTGTTTCTTTACAGTATGCATTTGTCAGGGAGTAAGTTTTTAAAATCAGGTTTTAAAGGAAAGAAGAACAAAATGTCAGGAAATGTCTTTATTAAACACAGGGAACTGGATTGACACAGTTTTGTACCTGTCAATATGTACATTTTCATTTGAAGAGAAATTGTGTAAAAACAGTACTGTAGTTTGATGGTCTCTAAATTTTACTTTTTGCCAGTAACAGGTGTTTAAAAAAAAATATTTTCAAAGCACTTGAAACTTAAGTCTTTAGCTGATTATGAAAATGATAAACCATTTTATCACTTTCTATTCATAAAATATATACTCTAGTGAATCGGAAAGGATATTAATTATATTTGCTTATGAATTATATTCATTAAAATTCTCTTTAGGTTATGGTTAAGGTTATATTATATAGCAGTTTTACCTGTGACTATTGTAGCAAGTTTTAGGAAGGGAATTCTTAGGATACATAAGATCTATGTACAATTACATTTACAATTACATTTGGATTTGTTAGCCAGGTGTGTGATATTATAAAAGATAGCTTTTAATTTATTTTATTTTCTTTTTCACAGGTACCAATGTTTGTGCCAAGAATAATGGTGGATGTCATCAGCTTTGCCTGTACCGGGGCAGTGCCCAAAGGACATGTGCTTGTGCACACGGCTACCTTGCAGAAGATGGAAGCACCTGCCTGAGGCACGAGGGTTACCTGTTGTACTCAGGAAGGACAATACTAAAAAGTATACATCTTTCAGATGAAACCAACTTAAATTCACCAGTAAGGCCGTATGAAAATCCAGAATACTTCAAAAATGTGATAGCTCTTGCTTTTGACTACAGCCTGAAGGGAAGAGGGACGAATCGCATCTTCTTCAGTGACGCACACTTTGGGAATATACAAGTTATTAAAGACAACTGGACTGGCAGACAAGTTCTGATTGAAAGTAAGTATGCAGTTGTTTCCCAAAATACTTATTTCAATAAAGTTTAAGTGAAAACTTGATAATCACTTCATCGAGTAAAAAAAGTCAGTAAGTTTTTACTATATTTCAGTATATAACACAGTTATTGTATTTTATCTCCATCAGATACATTTAAACATTATCTTCAATATTACAACTTCAAAATAATTTATTTTATAGTGGTCTTATGATGGATGAGGCATATTGCTAGAAAACAGAAATTATATGAAGGTGCTTAGTTTTAAGGAGATTTGCTGTTGAAACAAAACCTCATTGAGCAATGCTTAGAAATGAAAGAAGTCCCTTTACTTCACAAAGCTATTTATTGCTTATTTTTCTACTTAATGGGGGTGAAATACTGTAAGTTAGCTCTGCTGACATAACCATTCATCACTATAAAATATTAGGGCCCCGGTCAGTGTGTCCACTTGACTCATCCTTCTTGTGGTGAGCACAAGAAAAGTAACCTGTGCTCAGTGATAATCGGAGGCAAATTCCAGCCTACAACATTGTTTTCAGTAGAGACTTAGTCAGTATCTTTGCATGTTTACTAAGCTTTCATTCACTACGCTAATAGGAGGAATTCTAGAAAACTTCATACTTTTTTAGCCTCTGAATACTTGAAGCTTGGCACTGCTATCAAGGAATTTTCACCAATATCATTACCAAAGGCTTCAGGACAAGACACAAAACATACTTGCAGCTCAGGCCTCAGTAAAATCTTCTTAGAATCTGGTACTGAAATCTTTATCACAAAGTCTAGCATAACTTTAATGCAAGATATATTTTAAAAGTACTTAGAGTTCTTCATGGTAAATAAAGAATTCGAGGAAAATCAATCCAAATGTGTACAAAATATATCCTTAATGCTAAACATCCAAAAATCTGTGCTACAGAAATCTAAGTTCTAAAAACTTCTGCTGTCTTTCATTGCTGTTCCAATGTAATTGTCCTAAAATATGCAATAACCTCCTTCAGTTGCAGTCAGTTCTCAGATGCATATAGTTTCTGTGTTTCTTCTCTTCCTTGTCATTGTTGAGCACTGTCTGTTTTTTTGGAGGCTGCAGTTCATTTCAGTAACTGTTTCCCAAAGCGTGTGAAGTGGTGTCTGATATTGCTCCTTGTGTTGTGGATAATTCTCAGCTGAATTTCTGAAGTTGTGTGGATGTTATGCGTTGCTACGTTCAGCTCTTTCTTTGGGTCAAACAGATTAATAACAAGACCAACGAAAGTGATTAGGAAAAATGGAAGTACATTTGATGTGGAACATATCACCCCTTGCTGGTGCATGTTAATGGAAGTATTTTTAGAAAAGAAAAAAGTTAAACAACTGCAAATTGACAAAATATTATTGTACAACTGGTACTGGATAATTGTATCATTATGTACCTCTGCACTGTGGCTCTGGGGAGTGATTCATGGTCATGAGAACTGTTGACACTAATGAATGGAAACACATTTTCAAACATGATACAAGGCTCTTTTTTTACTTTGAGTTTTTGTGTGTGCATATTTTAGAGGAATTAATGATAAGCAATGTTGTCAGGATCTTCTCATTACTCACAGGATAGTGTTCAAACCTGAGGAATCAAAGTTGATGATTCAGTGTGAGAGAGAAGCAGCTCACACAGATGTGCATTGGTGACATGCAAGCACTGTTTTAATGCCAGTGTTACAGGATGAGATTAAAAGTAGTACATGAAAAGCCACTGGAAATATTTCCATTTAAAACAGCCAAAAAGGAGAAAGGAACACTGGTGAAGCACTAATGCAAATCCAAATTGTTTTTTTAAAAGAACAATAAAGTATTCCTCATTACTTTATGCTGTACAAGAGCTAAAGACATTCCACAAAGCACAGCTGAGAATTATAGTTTTCAGAAATTGTTAGGAAACATCTACTTGTAATCTTAATATGCCTGATTTCATCTTTTGTTAGCAGAGTCAGCACTCTGAATAATTGAATATCAGATGAGGTGTTTTATCCTTGCAAAAAAATTCCTGTATATACTTTCCATGTATTTGAAACTACAGTTTTTGTTTTCTAGAACTGTTTCAGGTTTTTTTTTTCATTGAAAATGAGATGGGATATCACATCCCACTATATGTTATTGTTCTCCCTCGTGTGTTTTAACCTCCTGTTATGTTGATTCATTCCTTTTAAACTGCTGGTTTTGTACTACATATCCTTCCTTCCCACAGCCTGCATGTGATTTTCCCTCACTGTAAACAGGAGACAGTCATGAGGCTGCTTAATGTAGCAGAAATAGTTGACCTACAGTGATACCTCTCAAGGAAAAAGCGGTGGTAAGACTGGCTGACACCAGTGACTGCTCTCACTGGAAGATGTAAACATCTAAAGTTTTCTGATTTCCATCTTAATTATATGTGATAACATAGAAATGGAATCCAGTGGAGGGATCTTATTACTAATGTTTCATTGCAGGATTTAAAAAGAAAAATCTTTGACATTCATTTTACTGTCTTTTTCCTCCAAAATGATTAGTGTGCATCTCTAGCAAGTTTTACTTGGGTTAGGAAGAGATTGAAAAAAAAAAAAAAAGATCTCGTGTGGTTCTAACAATTCTATAACCTCTTTCTATGTCATTAAGTCTACAAGTCATGCAAACCTTTGCCAGTGTTTGATTCAAATAGAGAAAAGAGAGCACATTATATACAAGGTAGCATTGGCCCAGATTTTTTGTTCATTGAATGTAGATCTGCTCATAAAGAATCCATTACCTGATGGATTTCTACCTCACTGAAATCAGATATGCCACTCAAATCTAACACATTGGTGAACTCTTCTGCACACTAACACCAGAGTTAAGATATATAAAGAGCCCTTTGTTAAACACGTTTCCAGTTCACTAAAAACAGATTTACAACTCACGAGCAACCCATTATCTATCGTGGTTTTAGCTCACTGAGAACAGATTTACTACCCAGAAACAACCCATTATCTAGCATGTTTCCAGTTCACTGAAAACAGATTTACAACCCATACACAAGCTATTATCTAACACAGTTCCGACTCACTGAATATTGATTTAGAATTCATAAACAACCCATTATCTGACAAATTTTCACCTCACTGAACAGATTTGCAACTCATAAACAACCCATTAGCTAACACATTTTCAGCTCGGGGAAAGTAGATTTACAGCCTATAAACAACTTTATCTAACGTGTTCCAGTTCACTAAAAACAGATTCAAAACTCACCAAGAACCCAGTACCTGATAGGGTTCTGTCTTCAGCAGGGAGAAATAATAACAACTACAAAAAGCAAGTGTAGCATGTGCACAGTATGCCATACCCTAACACCTTTCTTTGCTTGTGCAGGGTAGGTTCTTGGAGTGGATTCCTTCTTATCTACGAACTCTGCTGATGAAACGAGCATTATTTCCTTTGGTCAGTCAGTAGGGACTTTTTCTTTATTATTTTTACAAGTCACTTTATGAGGTCAATCTTTCTTGAGTGCCAGTTTTTTAAAAATTAGCTTGTTCTTGGCTGTGATTTCCCACAAGCATTCTTTTGGCTGATGAATTATCTAACCATGTCATATTGCTTGTGATTTTATTGCTTTAGCATCATGTACAGCTTAATCCAGTCTGAAGACACTTTTAAAATTAACTTATTGATGGAGCAATGCCTATTTTGAATATGTTGTGACATGACTGCCATCTATGTAATGTTTTAATCTCAGTCTTTCCTTCCAAAAAGTGTAAGAGGTTATATTTTATTGCCTTTTTTGCTTGAAGTGCACACTCTGAGAAGTATTAGACTGTGAAGGAATGAGTAGGTAGGTACTGTGGGGCCCCACCCACTCTAATTTATTTGCAGCCTTACACTTCTTAGTTGTAAATGTTGAAGAACCTTCATGATGGTCCTGTTTTTCAGTGTCAGTGGTAGTCCCCTGTAAAACAAAACTCAGTCACAAGGACTATATTTGGGAGATTCATGCTCTCTAGATATACTTTCTCTGTTCTTCCAGTTTGAGGAATTGTGCAGGATCCACTCTGCAAAAAGGAGTATTTGTTCATTTCCCAAAATCTTTCTGGAGCGTTTGACTGTGAGAGCCAGTGCCTGGAGAAATCAAACCCTAATTCATTTGGTAGTCTAGAGGAGATCCAGGGAGATCTTACACTTTGGAAGTTGTTTTTCATTTAGTTTTGTTCCCCAGTGGACTGTAGGCGTTGTAGAAAACTGCAAGAAGGCATTAAATACAAAAGGAGGTACAAAAGGTAACAAATTTACATGGAAGTGATGCTGAGTTTAAATCAATATATCGGGATGACCATCTCCAAATAATCTTTAAAATTCCTATTCAGCCTTACCAGAGCTAGACCTTCTAAGTGTTGCCAGTCTCTCTGGGAGGATTTGTTACTGAAAACCTAGGTTAACGTGAGTTAATGGAGCAGTATACAGACAGAAAGAACAGAACTCAGCAGCAGTTAAAGGCACAGATTTATGTAAGGAGGTATTTGGAAATCTGACTTGTTCAAAATTGCTGCAGGTTATCAGTTTCAGTTGGAACAATATTCTCCTCTCAAAGGGAGCCCAGGGGAGAATTTTACTCTCATTTTCCTTGTTGTTGATCAGTTCTAGACAGAGCAACACTATTATTTCAAACTTCTGAACCAATTTCTGTAGTATTTAAACTGGAAGCCATTTCAAAGGCACTCTGATAAACATATATGAAGTACTTTAAGTCTTTATAGATCTAAATAGACCTATCCTCCAGCTGCAAGTAGTTTTAAAGTAGATTGAAACAATGGAAAATGAAAATGTTTCAACAGCGGCAAGCATCTACTTGATATATGAGCTTTTTAATATTATATACTTATCCCCTCTTGTACCAAATCTCCCACTGACTGTTTCTTTTGTTGACTGCTAAGAGGTGAGTTAACTTTATTTTTTAAAATGCAATGATCTGAATAGAGATTTCTTCTACATAAAGTTAAAGGTCTCTGACACAGAGAAAGTCTGTGAAAGATATTGTATTGTTCACAAAGTATATTCTTTGTGCTTTTGATTGAGCAAACATCTAATGGGAGCCATAATTAAACAAAAAATCATGAAGACCAGTATGCTAAACTTTTTGTTTCCTATGACATATAAAATGATTACCACTGTGGATCAACCCATTAAGCTGAAATTGCGTTATATTGAATGGGATAAACATGTTTTTTTCTTCTATAGTAGCCAAGATTAAGCCCTAATTCACATTCCCAGCTGCTAAACCTCTCTTCTTGACTTCAGCATCCTTCCTTCTCTTGCCTGCCTAGAAGCAGACTGCCAGAGGAGTGTGTTTTCCTTCTTCCTTCCATGGTGAACATGACATTGTCTATCACCAACTCTGAAAAAGTCTACAAAACTCTATTGACTGAGAGTGGAGAGAAGATGATCTTAAACCATCTCTCTGATAAACCAGCTGTGAGAGCTGTGTTCCCATTAAAAAAGGAAATTAAGCAGTGCATAACGTGTTAGCTGATGACCAGATTGCAGTGTGAAACAAGAAGCTGCCTCATAGCATTTTTGGAGGCTGCATTTGTTTGTCTGAAGTTGTTTTAAAGCTTATGTTTATACAAGCAAGTGTTTGGGTTGTTTTTTTGTTTTGTTTTTTTTTTTTTAAACTCAGTTTCTAAGATAATAGTGGAGTGTCTCACTCTTTTTTTTAAATCATAGGTAGAAGCTTGAGGTAATATATTCACTAACCTGCCTCAGGGTAGCTGTAGAAAAAGAGTTCAGCATTCAAGTAGGTTTAATGTAGTTGTACAACAGTAGATGGAAAACCAATGAAGAAGTTAGAAACTAGAGAAGAGAGAGGAGGAAAAAAGGGAGAGTAAAGGCAAAAAAAAGCAAATTAGAAAGAAGAAAAAGTATTAAGATGAGATACTCTCAATGAGCTGGTTTTTTTCCTTAGCTGTGTAAGCAATGGCACCGAGACATTTTTCCAGTGTAGCATCTTTCACAGCACAAGAGGAAGTGAAAAAAACACTCCTCCTGTTTTGGACTTTGGGTACTAGTGTCTATAGAAGGCAAAAGTCTTTCCACTGCTAACACAAAGTGTCAGATCCTGTGATGTGTTGTAAGGATTTTTACAGTCTGAATCTTTTAAAGGTGTTCCAATGTGTGCTACCATTTTTTTTTTCCTAAGTACATGGGTCTAATTTAACTGTCAAAAAGGCATTTATGTTCCCATTTCTCTTAGAAAGCTTTGAATTTGGTACATTGTATGAGAGCACTCAGTTTTGGAGCTTTCTTCTCCAGGAAAGAGATTTTTAATCTGTTAAAAATAAATAGTATTGTTGCTTTTCATTTCATAAATGAACCGATTATAATTACATATGTTGGAATATAGACTTGATGATTTTCACTTTTTACAGAAGAGAAAATGAGAAGCTATTGTTAAGTCCAGGACATTTAAGTAGTAAAAACTAAAATTTCTTATTATAGCTGCAGCCTTGTTAGTGAAAGGCAAGGTGTCTGGTTTATCACTATATTTTGCTTCTGGATGTGGCTGTTTATTACGATTCATGGGTAAAATATATGAGCTGTTGGTATAGGTTGATGAAGTTTACTAACTTTATATTAAGCAGTTATTATTCTAGAAATATTTCTGCACATTTCATGCTTAATTTAGCTGTTCCTGGCTTGAAACTCTGAAATATATTCATGGTGGGAGCTGACATACAGTGATGCTTTAGTTCAGGATGTCCTGAGTATTTCCAGCCTCAGTATTCAGGAGATGTGCTTCTTCCTATTAAACTTGAGAGTATTCATGAAGAATTAATACTGTTTGGGACTACTTCAGCTTTCCATGTTGCCCTTAAATTTTTATTGATGTAAATGTTTTCTGATTTAAATTTTTACTCCAACAGCTGTGGCTTGGTTGCATAAAATGCAAAATTATATTTGGGGAATTGTCAGGAGAAGTCTATACAGAGGAACATCTCTTGACATTTCTCCTTTGTTTTATTTTGAAGAGTAATGTCATCCAGCAAATATTATTAGGTTATTAGGCTGTTTTGCCATTAATGCTTCTAATATCTCTGTAGTGTTTAGTTTTACTTCAAAAGTAACGAAGTGTGATTATATGTATTTATTAGAAGGCTTGTTAGTCTTAGGGTAGTCATTCTAATGGTGTTGATTTGAAGGTGTTAAGGTTGAGTACTAATATTTTTTGAGTCTATCTGTAATGCATAAAAAAAGAGTGTGGGCTCTTGCAATTAGCAAAAAAGAATCTTCCATTGCAGTTGTTGAGAATTTTTAATACCTAATAAAACAATTCCCACTCTAGATGTTAACTTTCTCTTCTAAAAGCCTTTCTGCTTTTAAAGCCCCTCTTACATGAATATTTTATTTTGAAGTTGTAGTATTGTAATACTTGCTAACTAGTAGTGGTATATTGAATTATACTGGGAGGGTTACAGCTTATAGTTACACAAATGCTGTTATTTTTCTAAATTGTTGAGTTCCCTTTATTTCCTTAACTGTGTGATGTGTCATTATTCCTTTGCTACCTTACTGTCCACTGACACTCAGACACTCTCTAAACCTAATCAAGGATTAAGTTATATCTAGGATAATAGAGGACAGATTATTGCAGGTTAACATCTCTGTGGTGGTTTCTTCAATGAGCTGTCAGGGAACAGCTATGGATGGGCTATGTCCT
>NW_008633386.1:0-5213 GCF_000691845.1 Merops nubicus | reverse complement strand
AGGGGGAGGTGCGGGAGCGTGGAGGAGGCCGGGCCTGTTGCTGCCTCCCGGGGGGGCCTGCGTGGCCGAGCGGCCTCGGCCTGCGGGGCTTTCGGGGGCCTGCAGGGGCTCCTGGTGCGCGTTTTCTGCTGCTGAGCAGCACTCTAAAGCCTGTCAGTCTGGACCGTTCGCTGGCGATGCACCGCGCGATGCATCTTCCTGGTGTATGGAATGCTAGTGACAAACGCGTTGAGCGTGACAAATGTAGAATGTCGCGGTTACTTTGGCAGCAGACGACAGTTTCTTTTTTTTGTTTTTTATGGGCAATCAAGGTTTTAAATTTCTGCCGCATCGGTCGCACTTTGGGAGCCCATTTCCGTGGTGTTTCCTTAAGATGGGGCTCCACTGTGCAAATAACCGCAAAATAACAGTGTGTTACTAAGTTGTCACTTGTCAGAGTTAAGCTCGTGGTTGTTCTAGTTCCAGTGGACTTAGTCTGTTGTTTTTTATTTGCAGCGATGATAGTCTCTTTGTCTACGATTGCATCAGTGCAGAGAAGACATTAGGAAATAAAGGGTGAGAACATCTGCTTAGGCAGTCTGCTGTTTTCCTACAGGGTGCATCTCCTGAGGTTATGTGGCAGTGAAGATAATAAAGTCACGGTATGACTCCTTGAGCAGGTGATGGCTAGGTTGTTTTTGTTAACAGTGATGGATATATATGTATGGGTTTGTTTTTTGTTTGTTTGTTTGTTTCTATTTTATCCCCGAGGGGAAAATGCACCTTTTTCGTTTTTAGAGAAACACCAGTACTGTAATCAGGGATGCTCTGTTACCTCAGTCAAGACGTTTAGGGGGAAATGCTGCATTTGTTATTAGACCCTCTGAGGCTGTTAGAAAAAAACCACATAATTCTTCCTTCAGGTCTTTTCTCTAAATTGTGAGATTTCAAAACTTGACAAAGTCTTTTAGTTAAAATCCAACCACTGGACATCATTTTACCTGTAGCAAATTTTATTTTTTTCCCCCAAATTTGTATCAAGATATGCTAGCACAATCTCTAGCTTTTTTTTTTTTTTGGCTTTTTAAGAAAGAAAGTACTGATACAGGCTTAGACCTATCAGTTTCCTTTTTCCAGGCTTTTTCCTTTGCACTAATGCTTGAGTTGGCTCAGCATTTTAAGTACAAACAGAACTTCTAGAGTTGACTATTCCTTGTGTTCCTTATTGGGGTGAGACTAACCTTCTATTCTTAAGGATTTTAGTAATGCTCAGCTTCTGAACTGTTTTGTCCCTTCTCTCAATTAGGCAGGGTGGAAAATCAACAGATAAAGGAAGTGATGACATCCTAGCTTTTGCCTTCTCCCCATCAGGAGATTATTTTGCCTTGACAGATGACAGCAAACGTCTGATTCTGTTCCATACGAAGCCTTCCTGGGAGCGTGTTAGCATCAGGTAAGGAAGCGGGGTGCTGTGTGTCACCTTGTCATGGAGTTACGGTTCATTAATTTAGAGCTATAGTAATACTTGAGATGTTGCTATTTGTTATCACTAAGCTTCTTTCTTATTTTTTTTCCTTGGACTTGCTCAAGTCAATTTTTTGTTCCTGGGAGTTCAAAGGTATTTGTCAAGAAGTGATGTGTGGAGTGCCTTACACCAGTAAGGGCAGTTTCAGAGTGCAGGCAGATGTTTATACCGTTGGCTGAGGAAAGGATAATCTCTTTTCTTATTCCAAAAGATGCTATTTGCATCTTTTAAGAACTGAAACTTTACCCGCTCCTAGTGAATGCTAAGGTCTGGCCTGCAAGAGCAACACCAAGCAGTTTAGAGAGTGCACTGCCTGTTTCTGTTGATTTGAAGGAGAAGATGTTTTGGGGGGTTTATGAACTCTACTAAAAACCTGTCTCTAGAGATGCTGCCAATTGTTTCCCTTCTGCAGTATGGTCCTCTTGAGAAATCAGTCTGTAGCTGTCCACCAGAGGTCCTCCAGTTACAAGTTTTCTGCTGCTGCTTGTGACAATGGTCTGTAAAAAAGAGGACCATGAAAGACTTCCTGAGAAAGTACTTCAACATGTGGCATCCTGCTTGCAGTGGTCTCTGACAAGTGTGAGGCCCTGTTTGCAAAACAAGATGAAATCTTTGTCAGCGTGGCTGTGTGTATAGGGTACATGATGGGCCTTTGGTGGGTCAACCAATGCTGTAGTGAGTAAGTAATCACCAACAAAATGAGAAAAGGCAAATACTGTTCATTCTGCCTTGTCTTCTCTGCTGCTCTGCCCTGTATGTGTTGCCCATAATATGCCGTTGGATAATTGTTTCATGTTTCAGTTTTCTGCTAAAAGATCAGCAAGGACCACAGCTGGATTTTCTGGGAACATTACTACCTCCTATTAGGAAATGAGGGATACAGGCAAAAGGGTTTCTGCATGAAAAAAAAATGCTGAAGTTGAGCTAGGTAACTTCTGTTGGTGTTTTGTGCCAAGGTACATAAAAGATTTCACACGATGCTAGCTTTCGTGGCCACCTCATTTCAGACAAGGGCAACTTTTGAGTATGTTTCAAATCAAAGGCAATACAGTTAACTTGGAGCAAGATTTTTTTCTGGTGGACAAGGTCACTTAGTTTGAAACTGTGCTGCCTGAGACTACAATATGTTAGTAAATGTTCTCATCCTATATGTTTTCCCATAGTTACGGTGTTCCTTTGAATGGTCACTAAAAAGTATTAGAATTTCTGTTTTCCTACCTGAAGTACAGTGTATTATTCTTTTGCCTCCAGGTGGCTGCTGGAGTTTCAGAGTTGGTGAATAGGAATGCCTATTTCCACTGTGTTATGTTAACACACAGGACACAGAGGGGGTTGGAAAAGATGTGTTATGAAAAGAATAACAGTAATAACAACATCAGTTAAGCTGCAGAAGCATTCTCTGGACTAAGGGATTAAATCTTTTTTAAAACTTATTTTCTGTCATATGTGGTCTTTACATTTATCTGAAAAGCTTTAAGAAAACTGTTACCTGCTACACTGGCAACTGGAACTATGAGGTACTGGCAGATGATGAGGGCAAGAGTTCAGGTTCAGGGCTTTGCCTGCACAAGGTACCCTGAGGCTGTAGCTCTCTGGCTCCAGAGGTGAGGAGTCCTTCAGGCTCACAAGGAACGGCTGCCTTCCACAGTACAGAGTGGCACCTGGAGAAGTAGTTTCAACATGTTTTTTAGATGTGTTGCTGCAAAGGACTTTTGCTAGGAAAACTGCAACCTTGTCTTCTCGTTTCTGCCTACCAGCTTTCTTTAGAGTACTGGCAGGATGCCTGGGCAAAATGCTCCATTGAGAAGGTGCCTGAGAAGAACGCAGGCATGCAGCTCTAATGGTCTCTCCATTTTTTTTTCTCCCACCCTTCCAGCTGTTGGCTGTTATATTGTTCAGTCATTTAATAGGTCTCAAAAGTGCTATTTCAGCCCCATATCCTCCCCTAACAGTATTCTCATCGCTCCATTTAAAGAATGTTGCATCTGAGAGCTTTTGTCTAGTCTCTTGGTCTGACTGGGCCTGAATCCAGACTTGCCAAAGCCGCCATCCATAGCTGTTCACACTGTGCCACTTTTCTTCCAGGTCTGTGAGCAGGAGATGCACTTCTCTGATTATTACAGCTGCAGAGGATAAGATTCTGGTTGCAGACAAGTCTGGTGATGTCTATTCTTACTCAATAACAGAACCTCAAGCAGATGGAAAACTTGAGCTGGGTCACTTGTCTCTGCTGTTGGATGTGGTGAGTACGTCCCACTGCATAGTTAGTCTGCAAAACTGCCTTCCTGCTTGTGTTTAGGTCTTTAATTGCTGCTCTCGTCCCAGATTTGGGAATTACTCTTTTATATAAATGAGGTATGTGGTCTGGATTTCTTCTACTGAGTTTGTGACTGCAGATTTTGGTAAGAAACAGGCTTACCAAAGGGTTATCTCCTCTGGCAGTGTGAGTGTTCAAAAGGTTTCATGTTACAGTCGAGTTGTTGATGGGACATATCTGGGAATTCACCCACTCTGTCATGTCAATTGAGCTTTTCAACCTAATAAGTTTTTTTCTTCTCAAGACATGGTGGGACATCCACCTGTACTGTAGGAGCTCAGTGGCTTTCACTGAACCCTGTAGTCAGTGTGTTTATCTTAGTAAGTGAGAAAAGTTAGTGTCATAAAGATTTAGCTTCCATTGCTGGTGGAAGAGCATGGCTCAATGTTTGCACCTGCTGTTCAGAGTCAGGAGGAACAGATAGTTCCCTGCTAATCTTTTTTTCTCCTGGTTAAGAAGAATTCTGTTAAAAGAAGCATTGAACTACTGTGCACTAAAACTCTGCCTTTGCCAACAGGCACTGAGTCCTGATGACCGGTATATCCTAACTGCAGACAGAGATGAGAAGATCAGAGTCAGCTTGGCAAAGGCTCCTTATAATATTGTATCCTACTGTCTGGGACACAAAGAGTAAGTTTGTTGTGTGCAAAGGTTACTGCATGCAGTTCTTCACTGTGACTCAGTGTATTGAATGATTGTCTCCTCAAATCACACTGAACAACCACTAGGTCTGTGTTAGAGAATGGTTTGGGTTGGAAGGGACCTTTAAAGTTAGTCACCTAGTCCAACCTCTGTGCAGTGAGCAGGAACATCTTCAACTAGATCAGGTTGCTCAGAGCTGTGTCCAGCCTGGCTTTGGATGTTTCCAAGGATGGGGCTTCCATCACCTCTCTGGGCAACTTGTTCAGTTTCGCCACCTTCACCATAAAAAATTTTTTTCAGTATATCTGTTTTTCTCTCTCTTTTAGTTTAAAATCGTTACCTTTTGTCTTATCACTACAGGCCCTGCTAAGAAGTCTGCCCCATCTTTCTTATAAGCCCCCTTTAGGTATTGGAAAGCTACAGTAATGTCTCCCTGGAGTCTTCCCTTCTCCAGCTGATCAAACCCAACTCTCAGCCTTTTCTGGTAGGAGAGACATTCCATCCCTTTGATCATTTTTTTGGCCCTCCCCTGGACCTACTCCAACAGGGCTGTGCCCTTGTGCCGAGGACTCCAGGGCTGAACACACTACTCTAGGTGGGGTCTCGCCAGAGCAGAGATGCAGAATCACCTCCTTCGACCTGCTGGCCAGAAGAGCCTCCAGAGCCTGGAGATAGCTCAGGATGGACCATATCTTAGTCTTAAAAAGTCTGTGTGGTTTGAACAGATGCTGATCTATCATAGAATCATAG
>NW_008633385.1:0-349 GCF_000691845.1 Merops nubicus | reverse complement strand
AGTCTGGAGCAAGGAGCCACAGTGTTAAACTCGCCTTGTGACTCCAGCATGACCCAAGGTCTTGGACACTCCAAAAACTTCCTTGTTTTTCTGCCTTGTGACCAATTCCACCAAGGTCTGATGGGTTTCCTGATGCCTTTTTGCACAGTTTATGGAGGGCATGGTTGTGATGGGCTTGTCCCTCTAATCGTGGTTGCAAAAGGCAACCCTTGCTTGAACCCACAGCAGACATCCTCAACAACGAAGGTCTAGAGGCAGCAAAAGACCCAAATTTGCCCCAAATGAAGCTGGTTTGGGTCCATGAGCAGCGTAACAGGTTCAGTGCCCAGCCTGACCCTGGGAAGCCATT
>NW_008633384.1:20434-32994 GCF_000691845.1 Merops nubicus | reverse complement strand
GAGCAGGAATAAGGGTGTTTTCTGTCTCTTTGCCTCCACCCTTCCTCAAACTCAAGCACCTCAGGGAGTTACATGTGAATTGCTGCAGCATTGCCAGTAATGGAGCAGGAATAAGGGTGTTTTCTGTCTTTGCCTCCACCTTTCCTCAAACTCGGCCACCTCAGGAAGTTACCTGTGAATTGCTGCAGCATTGCCAGTAACAGTTGTCCTAGGTTGCCCATGGCAATCTCATATCTTCATCCTGAACCATTCCTGATGACTGCACACTGGGCAGTGCCATTCAAGATGTTCAAAGACATCACCATTTACCATCACTGTCAAATGGTAGTGACTTGAGCTGCACAGCTTTGAAGGGAACTTGCCTTAGTATTGCTGGGCTGAAGCAAGGAATACTGGGAAGAGGAAATCTTATATATGCAATGTTTGCCCTGCATATAGCAGAGTGAACAGTTCTCTCTCTGGATGTTCCTGTTCACATCCAAGTGGGCAGGAGGAGGTAGGTGGAGTGAGGCTGAGAGCTGCCAGATCCTTGGCTCTTCTCCCCTGAGCTCCTTGCAAGAATAACTAGCCTGCTATGACACAAGATAAATGACACCTTTCCAGCTCTATAGGAACATAGCTTCTCCTGTGGAGCAAGAAGAGGGGGAGCAGTGCTGTACTTCTTGGGACTTCAGGCAGGCCAAGGGAAGGTTAGTGTAGATGCTGGCCCAAAAGATGCTACTAAGGTGTGGATCATTTGTCTTTTCCCAAAGCTGGTGAGAATGTGTCATTACAGTTCAACCCTTCATTGCTTTATCTGGCAAAAAGTTTTTGTTGTATGAAAGTGTATGTTCACAGATTTAAAAAAAACCTGGGAAAACTATGGCATTTTACATATGAAACTGTTTTATTTTGTGTGAAATTTAACTGAAATGATCTTAATGATTTATGTGAAGTGAAATATTGGGTTTTCCTCTTTCTTTCTCTTTTAGCCCAGGTCTCACACAGGCATATTAATGATTATTTGTCAAAGTCACACTGTTTGCTTACAAGGTACGAAGGCTTTTTAGACACTATAATGACAGCTTTTGATTCACTTGATAATATTTAGAATAAGCCATAAAAGCCAATCTCTGAACGAACAGACCGCTTTTATTGGCTTTTAGTGCTATTACTGCTATCATAAGTGGTAAATTGGCCTAATGCAAGTAATACTGCTGTGTCATACTGTACAAACCACTGCTTAGTTCTAGATTTTATTTATTTTTCATGGAAAAAACTTTAAGGCTTGGAGATTGTACTATCCTTCTACAACTGTTGGTGTTTCCCTTAGAATGAGAATTGGGGAAGCTTCCACTGCTGTTTGGACTCTCTTTGCTTAGTGACTACCATGTCTGGTGGAACAGGGCCCATCATGAAGTTGGGGACCAAAAGTGTGAGCTAAGTGAATATCTACCTGAAGCTTGTAGGCTATTCATATATTTTGATTATAATTAAATCAGAAAAAAAATCATTGCTTAACTAGAAACCAAAATGGATGTATTAAAATACTTATTGTTAGATATTTTTGTCTTGTTTTATAAAAGCAATAGTATTTTTAAAACTGTAAACATTTACAATATCTGAAGAAAAGACAATTGTTTACAGCTTTGTCTAACTATCAGGAACGACAGGTGCTTTAGTTGCTTTTCCCTATGATTTTTTTTTTTTGACTTCTCCTGCTTCTCACTATCTCTTCTATTGCTTTGTCCACTCCTGGATTTCATGGATTTCAGAGATTTAAAATGCCAGTAGCATACAACTTCTCTTTTTCTTTTAATCAGGACAAGCTTATAATATAATCTTATTTGGTTTTATGGTATTTATGTGAAGGAAATTGTTGGGAAGAAGCAAAGTGAAAGTGAAGAGTCTTAAACTGACTCTTGAGTTTCCCTTCTTTTATCTTCCCCTTTCTTCCTCTTTGCCCATGTACTGTCATAGTGGACTCTTCAGTCCATGCCATGATGGGACTATAGGTGATATATCTATATGATGCTCTTAAAAGGCATTAAACTTCAACTTGGTCTGTGTCAAATTCAGAATTGTTATACATGTAACAGCATGGATTGCCCAGCGTGTTGCCTTCTCTTCATCAACACGGACAAAGTTGTGATTTGGTTTAGTATCGACTCCTTTGGTACCCAACCAGTGTCCAGAGCAAGTTCAGCTCAAGGTGGAAAGCTGGAAGAACAGCATCTGATACAAGTGTTACATGAAGCAGCCCTACAGAAATGTAATTACCTGGGGATGCTCTGTTCTTCTAAGACTCCTCTCAACTTATTTCTAACATCTATTTAGTAAGAGTGAGTCTCATGCAGCGTGCCAGTATGAACTGTGGGTTGAGAGTTAAGTTAACCTCAAAGACCCTTTTTCTGACTATCAACACACAAAGTTAGAAACCTGAGGAAGGCTAGAGACAAGAAATACCAGTCTGAATTTAGCTTTAGTGATATATAATAAGAACATGCAGCTGGGGCTGCTTTATTTGACAACCAAGAGCAAGGCAACCAAGATGATAAATTATTCTTGTTTGGGGGTAAAAGTGTAGTGTGTTTTAAAATTTAGCTAAAAGTTGGATGTTCCAAAACCAAATATAACTTTATTGTGGTATACTGTGTGGCCATTAAAAAATTAGTCTAATGACAGAGAAAACTCTGAGTAATAATCACTGATTTAACTGAATGCATGCTTGAAATAATTATTTACTTTCAGTATACTGTGGGAACAGGAAGAATTGTAGTCTAACTTTAATTTTGGCATCCAAGTGTGTTTGGAAACGTGGTAGAATTTTGGCACATGTGTTAGTTGCTATGGGCATATAACAAAACAGGTAGTTTAAGACAACTATCTTTATGAAGACCACACAGCAAAAAAATTCTTCTTCGTAAAACTGATGTGTAAGTTTCCTTTAGCAGGAAGATATTGATTTGACCTGGATTTTACTCTGAAAACCTCCAGTGATCTTATTTGCCCCAAATCCACACTGGTGCTCTTAAATCAGAGGTGCAGTGGTATAGCCAGTGTTCCTACCTGTATCTTTGCTGCAATAGCATCTTCATTCTTTCAAAATTGCCTGTAGGCATATTTCAGCAAGAAGAACATAATTTGTCAGTAATCAGTTCTTGGATGTCTCAACACTATCAAGGCAAGGTTTGTTTCTCTGTAGAGTCCAACAGTGAGCAGTGCATCTATTTCTCTATCTCTGCAGCCTACTGATGTATTCAGGCAGAAGTTTTTCTTCCTGCACATATTTTTGTGCTGTGTATATTCATTTATGTGAGGGAAGAAAACATTATCATGTTTAACTGCTGCAATCATAAGCACATTAAGTAGACAGATAATAAACAATCCATCTGAATTTATGATTAAGTTAATTGTGCCTGTGTTTTTCTAACATGTTTATTGGGATTACAGACTGAAGTTAGAATGAGGCTATGTAATGAGGAGACCCTAAAACTCTGACTCCTATAAAATAAAAATTAATTTAGTTGAGGGGATAGCAAAGATCTCTGTAACACATAAATATCACTCACATGGTAAAGAGGCCTTGTGCAATTCTCTTCAAAGGGATTAATTCAGCTGTATTAAGAGACATTAAGCAGCCTGGCTGACACTGAGGGCTTCAGCACCTAATTTTTGTCCAGCAGGTAAAAGTCCCAGATTATACCTTCTGTACAGCATGTGCAGGGGGTTGGGTACCAGGGAGAAATAAGCTGATGGTGAAGGTGAAGGGACAAGATGAATTAAAATAGGAAAAAGACTGGAAGGAGTGGGGAAGAGGACTACTGAATGTACTTATGGCTGCTCCATTTGCATGGGGCACCTCTGCCAGCCAGCACTCTTGGTGAGATGTGCTAGTCCATTCCCAACTATGTGAGATCCTCACAGGTGAGAGGAGCTGGTGGACTGGTGATGTTTCAGGCTCAAAACCCTCTCTGCCCACTCTCAGCAGCATGCTCAAACCATCAGTCAAAGCCTTTCCACTTTTTACTGGAGAGCTGAATACTCTGTCTAGCAGGGACTAGAGTCAATCTCCTGCCCTCCCTGCTGGGCTGTAGTGTCCTTTCCTCTCTCTGGAGCAGTGACCTTTCAGTAGTCCATCCAGACACGGACACTTGGGAATTTCCAAACCACACTATTACAGAGAGTATCTGGTAGCTTGGGACAACAGTTTTCTTCTGGAAGGTGTGAATTTGGTCCTCTCACACAACCATGTGCTCTCAGCCCCCATCTGAAGCCACAGAACCACCCACTAATCACTAAGCTGTTCTGATAAGGGCTTTATGTCCAGTATTTTATTACTGAACATTTAAAGCAGTCACTCGTAATGTCTAAGCATCTTTCCATTTGGATTTAATTCTAAATACTTAAAAAAATAGATGGAGAAAGAATTCCTTTGAACCTCAGCTAATAAGTGGAATTAGTTTAAATATTCATCTTGGTCTTTCTCTCAAATTTTCATGTAGTAACTTTCATAAGCAATAGACAACCAGCATGTCTCAGACTCGGCCCACCCACTGCTTTTTGAGTACTTGGAAGCAGTTGTATTTTGGCAGATGACTGTAAATCCTCAAGGAGATGAGAGCAAACCTAATTTTTTCATAATCTAATTATCTTTAAATATTGAACCCCTCCAATAATAACAATTTTGTTACACCTCTATGGGACTATCAGTCTGGCTTTACATATCAGTATGTAATCTTGCAAGCCTACAAAATATCTTCTGAAAGCTGGCACTGAACTGCTTACATCCATGACTATCCTGCCTTCAAGATCAAAGTAAATTAGGCCTGCATAGTGGTTGTTTTGATAGGATTTCTATCAAGGAATTAAGTTCTATTAATGAACTAAATGCTCATTAATATGTTTGAAATGTCTCTTTTTCATAGCTTTTAAACATCTAATATCCAATTAGATTCAAAGGTCTTATTGTCTCTCTCCAGAAGAAACTCATAATAACCCTGAGGACATTTGCATTACTACTCCAGATTAAAAGGGATACAAATAATATTTTTTTGAGCTTTCAGAAATGTAAGGGAAGTTGACTAAAGAAAAAGACTTTGGGCTTCTCTACTTTGGAGAGAAACAAACCACTCTGAGTGATACATGTACTGGAATCTAAGGTAAATAATATCCCTGGTAGGGGTCAGTTATACAATAAAACACTAAACATTATAAAGCTTCTGAAATACTTGTAGCTTTTATTAGCACTGAATTTTCTTTATCATCCAGATTACTTCTGTTTAGTACAGGCATCTTTCTGTATTGCCTTAGGTCTAGGAGACCAGTTTGGAATTTAACCCTTCCTTCTCTCAGTTGAAGTGGTAAAAATAAAACATGTTGCTTCATTCCTCCTGCCTCGTTGATGTTTAAGATGATTACAGATATCTGCCTTAAACATACCAGGACAAATGACATCTTTTGCAAGCCAGTGCAGCTCTGTTGCTTTGATGGAATTACTCGTTGCTTTGATGCTGACCCTTAGGCTAAGATTTTTCTGTGCACCAGCTTGCCATCTTAAGTAGGAAGAGCTATGGAGGCTCTTGGATATGTGGATTCTGCTTTAACATATATACTGCTGAGAAAATCATCAGCTAATAAGTGTTGTTGTTATTCTATATTGTGTTCTACTGACAGAACTGAGGGTAAAGCGCTGAATATTTTGCCTAAGTACAGCAAAGAATAGAATTGGTCTGGAGAACTTCCAGGGGTGAATGAAACAATATCTTCAAATCTTCCCCAGCATTGGCACTTGAATGAAAGAGACATTTCCTTTGTGGAACAAATTTACTTAAGGCAATCAAACTGAAATAAACCTTCACTTCTATTTTTGTAGTCAATATCCAGCATGGGAGTGTGACTTTAAACTTAAGCCTACCACTTAGAGAAGTGCCACTGTCTTTACTGTACATTCATTCCACTTTCGTGGCAGTATTCAAAGTCTTACATCTCCAAGGGCCCTTCAGTTCAGAGATCAAGGACCACTCAGTTTATAAAACTGTAATTAGTAGTGGTGAGATGGGACCATTGCAGATTTCATATACTCACTCTCCATTGGAAGAGAGTCTTTAAATCTGCTTTTTTACAACTTAAAGGAAGGGTTGTCTTGATTAATTCATTTGGTCATAGTCTTGAAGCTGACGAGGCATCTTCCAGAAATTCAAGCCCTCTGGGAACCTTGTCATCAGTTTTTAAATATCCTTTTTTTTTTTTTTTGTATGTGATGTTCTTATCTGGAAACGGTTTGCTTGGATTACAGCATTCATTTTATAAGCTTTTGGCATTTTCTGTTACATGAAACTGAGAGATTATTTCTGTGCTATCAGTCTTCTATAAAGCTTTTCAATCCAATGACTTAATTCAAGCTGGAAGAAGAGAGTGAAAAAAGCTCCTGGACACAAGTCAGCAGAATTCAGGAAATGAGTGTCCAACTGTGTATGTAAAATTGCATTCATTGACTTCTGAGTTTTCAGAAAGAAATTCTAAATGCCATTTAGCTCCCTAAATGCAGAGATGCAAGCTGGATCAGAATGCTCTGCTGAGAATTATCTCAGCAGAAGTACAAGCCTTGTACTCTCCCTCCAGCCCCTGCAAACCAGGTAACAAGCTGGAAGGCTGTGAAAGAACTAGGAAATTCCCCGTGTGTCTCCAGGACAACTCTCCTTCTGTGAAACTAGTCTCATGGTCTTATGTCCTTCCCACTTTATTAATTCTTGTAAAAGTCTCTTAAAGCCCCTAGGTAACCAGTGAGAGGGATGTGCTGAGAGAGAGGCATTTGAGTGCTGCAGAATAGGAGGATTTTGCTATCACCCCCAAGAATATAACCTTAGGACCAGGCTGTGGGATGTTCTGGTGCATTGTAGCTAGAAATAGTCTGCTCCTGTATTGGATTTCTGGGATGTACCAGTAAGAAATGTGGTACAATCTCACCCAATGGGATTACTTCTGGAAAAAGGTATTATTTGAATAATGTCACTACAGTCAGGTCTATGGTATGAGTAAATCTCCCTTTTCATATGAACTGTAGTCCTCAGTGGGGTGAAAGATAATCCTGAACAGAGGCTCTATTTACCACTTAAGCCCTATTTTATGGTTTAAGTGTTGACCTTGTACTGACCCTTAGTACAGGGCTGAATTTCACCCTACAGCAAAAACCCGCTGGCTACAGCAGCTGATTAAAGAAATTAGGGCTAGACTTTTTACTATTTGCAAGACAATGAAAACAGGCTTATTTTAGACCAAAAAATGTTTGTGATTTATGAGAATTTCAGTGCAGAAAGGGGGTATTTTGGAGAAAGTTTTGAGATTAGAATTTCAGTTATATTTTTGGCAGGAGAGCAAGGAAGCCATTTCATTAACTTTTCACTGGAGGTTATATATGGAGGGCATTTGTGTACACAGCTGGGCAGCATAAAACAGGAGGGCTTTGTGTGAAAATATCCTGAAATGAAATTTCATTTCTGTGCAACTTGGATCTGTGTTCCTGGGCTGCCATGGCCAGTCTGGGCTGAAACCATAGGAGGGCAGTATTAGGTCCTCACACATTTTCCTTTGCAGTGGAAGCAGAAATAGTGAACAGACCACTGCTGGTCCCTGTGCAAAATCAGTGTCACCTTTTATAGCTTTGTCAGTCAGATAAGCTCCTGCCTGCTCCCACGTATCCATATGGCTGCAATCATCAAGTGATACCAAGAGATTTGTTTGTAAGGAACTCCAAAAGCCACATGCTGAGGCTGGTGTGAATTTAGCTCTGCTTTGACCTCCCTTCCCACCAGATGGCTGCTAATCTGGCACTAAATCACCACGCTGGTGGAAAGAGCCCCTGGTCCATGTGGAAGAGGCAGGTCTGTGGTTGTGGCTGTGCTCTGCAAGCTGGGAGCATCCCTGAATCAGCCCCTGGGAGCATTACTCATCCCTGAGTACTGCAGTTATACAGGCATGTCTTGTGGAGCTTCCAGATTTCACAGGACCCTCTAATAACTGTGCTTGATTAGGAGCCCACAGAGATGTTTCTTGCTTGGGATGTGATGGTCTGTTTGTTGAGCATCTTGCAGGTGCATGAAACAGGTGAGGACTCTGGCCCACACAAAGGACATTTCTTTAATATTACCTTCAAGTTACTGTGGTCATTCTTTACTTACACATGCATAGTCATATTTTAGACACTGTCATTGATGCTGTTTTGTGTATTTCAGGGCAAACTGGGTATAAGTGGGGACAATGTATGTGCTAAGGATTTCTGCTTCAGTTGTTCAGGTCAGAAACACAGGTATCTTTGCAAGTGCTTCTTTGCAAATGAACCCCTTAAGATGGTTCTCACCCAGTTTTAAGGTCAGACAAACAGAACTGCCTTCTCTCAGTGCTCATTCATACTGATTCTGGTTGATTTGCAAGTGATGGTCTGATGCATGCCCTCCAAACACAGGTTTTCTCCTCTGTTGTGTGATCTTTAGAAATGATAGTCCTGAGAAACATGCCCTAGTACTAGAAAAGGTTGCTGGTATATCGTCTTCACCCTGAGACATCTTGGGGATAGGGCTGTGATCATTCCACCATCCTCGTGTGCAGTCTCAACCCAGGGAGCTGAGGAGCTTTTCACATCCAGATTTAAGTGCTAAGTGCCTTAAGAGGTACAGAGATGTTTTAGGGCTTTCTTAAAGTCTAGTAAATCCACAGGACACATGTACATTAATAGTTCTAGAGCCTGCTCGGTGTTGCAGAATACATCAGACCCTTCATTGAAAATAGGCTTTTAGGATAAACAAGAAATAAAAGGAGAGAGTAAATGTGCCATTATCCTTTTAAAAAATACACCCTAAGGCCATGATTATGTAGATGTTTTTCTCCAAGACCATGCAGGTTTGTGCAATATTCTTTTTTCTCTGTATCATCTTTAACTTCCATCAGTCTTCTGGCACACTTGTGGCAGGGGCGCAGCAGTGGGTGCAAATCTCTTACTGAGAGGTAGAAGGATGAGTAGGACCATTTATATTCTCCCTGCTGATAGGGTCAGATTCAATCCTATAAGCACAGCCTAATGTTTTTCTAGAACACTTTTCACAAGGTTGCTTTGGTTTCTGTTTTTCTCTGCAGAAGTTTTGCCTCAGAATGAGGCTTGGATTTCTTTTGTTTTAGAGGTTTTGAGACAGAAGCAAAACGTCTTCTTCCAAAATAAGCAGGAGATAAATGGCAGCCAGATTAAACCCCTCCCTCCCCCTGCCCTAATTAAACAGCTTCTGATGTTGAAAGCCAACAAAAAAGTAATAGGTACCTTATTTTGATGTTGACCCACTGCACTACCAGTCCATGAGCTATTACTTTGCAAAGCATTAGGAAAAAATGAAGTCTAGGAAAGATACTAAAGCCACAGCCTAGTCTTTATTTTTTACTTCTGATACTATGTGGTTCATGATTGTTTCTTTTAGAAGGAACAAATAATCAATAAAAAGCCATGAATAAAAATAACTTTTCTTTAAAACTGGATGCTACAAGAACATATAGTCTTCTTACTGTGCCTGACGGAAGCAGTACAAGTCTGTTCTCCACAATTCATTGTTTATTGGAATGCCTGAAATCTATACATGAGGTATTTTTAAAACATTAAAACGTAGAAGTTAAGCTGTTGCTCCAGACAATTTGGTTCACCATATTCTAAAACCCACTGTTTATCACAGCAGCGCTTAAAGCAAAGAAACAATGACAGTTTTTAAAAAGCAAAGTTCAATATAAGATAAAATGTCTGTATTCTTCTGATCTCAAGGAAACTTTGCTTCCCTTATGAGATATATTTCATCTATTTATTGACTCAGCTGCAGTACAAGACCTTGAAGGCCCAATTCTGCTCTGTGGCACTTCAGAGAGTAGAGGAGCCAAACGTTTGGCTCTTCCTGAAAGAGATTATAGCTCCAAGTATATTTTCTCCAAGTACAAAATAACCAAAATGCTGCTAAAGATGTAGAAATTCTGGACGCTGCCTCTCCTTAGGAAGTGGAGAAATAAACCACTGTGGATTAGCATCCCCAGCTGAAATAAACTTGGGAACATACAGATGTGAGAGATGCCACTTGGCTACTGGAGTCGGTGTGGACTAGAGGATAAGTAACTGTTATGGGACACCGAGGGCTCAGGCCATTGGTCTTATCCTGCTTAGAGACATGGACCACTTCAGGTCCTCTGCACCTTTATGCTCCTTTTGTAAAGTTGCACATCTCTTCAAATGTTCTGTTGTAGGATGAAACCCAGATCTCGCTCAACTGTATCGCTCCCTCTGATGCTCAGGCTGCAGATCTTCCACTCAATTTTTGCTGAAGGTAGCTGACACCCTTCAAGCAGAGGGTTTGGTTGTCCAGCCAAACAAATTCTCCACGTTGGCTGGTCAGCTCTGCTCAAGTGTGCCATTTGAGGATTTATGAGGACTGCAAGGCTGAGACATTCATTTTAGGCCTACCTTATTGCAGACTCTCTTGCAACTAAAAGATCTGAGGTACAATTAACTACAGAAGCTTAAAATAGTGATGTACACTTTACAGATGACAAATAGTGGTTATAATTGAGCTTTTCTCTCAATAACCCCCTAGTTAATGTTTTCAAAATGATGCCACTTATTAAGTCTACCCAAAATAATTTTGTTGAGAATGATTATATCCTAATCCTATTACAAAACGTAATTTGCACCTAACCATGGACATTCAAGATCCACATGATACAAGTTCAGTCTCTGCTTTGAGACTATTTAATTAATATTCCTGTGTGTATGTATGAAATTTATGGTCTGTTATGACCAACAAACATACAGAAAGATGTAATAAGCTACATACTAATTTGGCAAATACTTTTTTTCCAGCAAGAAATATATCCTAAGAACATTCCATCTGTATGTGTACAGGGATATGGAATAAAAACCCCTTTACAATCATGTCTTTTTTTCTAAAACAGTTTAACAAATAGAATGTAGCATTTGAAATACCAATATTTGGTGCAAATGAGTTACTTTATAACTGCCATTTTTTTAGCCTTTAAAACTGGAAAATTCCCTTATACTTTTTTATATAACTTCTCTCCTTCAAAGTCTATACTTCACAAACCACTAAACCCTGATGCTAGTTTATTCTAAGATAACACACTGCCAGATGTAAAGGTTCATCTGTTGATCTTTTCCCATGTTTGAGAAAACAAAAATAATATTAATTCAATAGTAATTTGAGTTAATAAAACCTTTTCATCAGAATTAAGACAAAGATCCATACTCCTTAGTGGCTCACAGTTCAGGTCAAATAAAACTTCCCCATGAATGCAAAGGTATTAGAAAAATGAGCTTTCTTATTACTTTAAAATTGGGTAATTTAGGCCTTTCTGCACCGTAAGCAGATGCACACACGTGTTTTTAGAAGTCTTAAGCTATGGAATTCACGTGGTAGAAACTCCTGGCCATGTTCAAGCCTATAAGGTAGTCTTCTGCCTTTTTCCTTCAGAAAAGAATTTTTGATAATCTCTGAACACAAATGAGTAACTCAGCAATGTAACTTACCTTTCTTCAGCCAAGAAATATTTTGCTTGTCATGTTGAAAACTTTCCACTGGTTTGATTTTTACCTTGTCTGTCTCCTTTTCTGACATCTGTGGGGGAGAAAAGAATTTTGGGATGTCAGGTTGTTTTAAAGAAAGTTTCTCTCAAAGAACTATGTTCTCTGTTTACATTCCTGCCGTAATAAATTGTGCTTATTTACAGACACACTTTTTTTCTGCAGATTATTGATACTATGTAATATTGGAGTTGTTAAATTTGTTCTGTTTTTAAATGCTTTATCAATATTATATAGTTGCTGTTAGTGGACAGATCCTTTTGTAACTATAAATTACATTATTAAATGAGTGGTATGCTCAAAGCATGCTGGTAATAGATGTACACACAATACATAGAATAGATATGGTTTGACTAAAAAAGGAGGCATACAATCTGCCTGTTTATTGTGGTTCAAAGTTGCTGTAAAGCCTCCTGCCAGGGAGGCACAATTACATAAATAACGATAAATATTTATAAAGGCAACTTGAACAAAGTGGATATATAAAAGAAAAATCTTTACTACCCCTTGCAACAATTTCTTTGCTGTAATGTGAAGAATCATATGCAAGTTGCAGAACCTGAGGGCATTATGTATACAGTAGCTATCAGCCCGTACACTGTGGTTTACTTCCACTGCCTGCTAGGAATAAGATTAGGCTGTCCAGGCTTCCTCTAACTGCTTTATATTTCCACTGAATCCAGTTAGCTAAAGCATTTCTCTATTTTTACCTGTATCTTCCGAGCGGGGGTGAAAGCAGCAGGGTTCAGATGCTGAGGAGGAGGAGGAGTGCTTCCAGCCGGATCCCTCGCTGTGTGCTGATGTCCAGCATTCCCATGCACTGACACAACAGAAAGGATGAGCAGTGCACTCTCTGCCTGCCTGCTGTGTGGTGCTAGATTTGTCTTCCTGCCAGAATCAGCCAACTTATTGCTGAGGGCTTTCTTTTTTTTTTTTTTTTCTAATTTTTGTTTGCATGCAC
>NW_008633384.1:0-20403 GCF_000691845.1 Merops nubicus | reverse complement strand
AAAAGAGGAGGGGTGATCAGCATCCCAGCACTAGTGGAGTGATAAAACAATCAAAAGCTTTACAAACACAACAAAAAAAAAATTGCTTTGGAAAGGTTATTACTGCAGTTCATAACTTAGTGAGTCTGCAAGAGGAGGGAGAGAATAAAAAGGGAACCAGGAAATAAATAGTGACAAATCAGATAAATGTGTCAACGTTTTGACAAAATGTAAGTTAAAATCATGAAGGATGTAGAAATTAGACCTTAAACGTCTGTTTACAGCTGCCACTTTGGCAAAGAAAATAGCCTGATGCTGTGGGGAGCTGAGTGCTGCAAACCCTCCTGAGCTCAGGAGGGTGAACCCATCATCCCCCAGCTCTGCAGGGATGGATGGACAGTCAGGGCCTCTATGCAACAGGGCTGAGTGGGCTCTAGTGGGGACCCTTGTGCTGGGGGGGCTTCACAGGCAGCTGCCCAGTCTGGACTACCCTGTGCCTTGAAGGCAGTAAAGATTTCATGTTATTGGTTGGCTTTAACAATTCGCTTGCCATAGTTGCCAGTAATATTGCTCTAATGTTGGTAGAAGAAGGGTGAAACCTAAAGAGAACAAGATTTTTCGTGTGCTCAAATGTTGCGTCTTACTTTTTCTACAGGACAAAGAAAATGCCACTCTGCTTCCCAGAACTGAGTTTTGAAAGTGTTGGTTGCAGAGCACACTCAGAATTGCTCAGTTATCTTACCTTCTAAGCAATATTTACAAAATTTCAAGCAGCATTTGTCACCAGATACTGTAATCCAAGATCCCAGTGCTTAAGTGTGGCCAATAAATAATAACATATTCCCTTTGTTATGACAATTATCTTCCTCTGCTCTCCCATCACATGTCATTCTTGCAAGTAAAAAATGTTTTCTTTCTTTTTTTTAAAATCTCCTGTGCCAACATGTCTGAGATTCTTCTACCATCTTTAGCTAATTGTGAATTGGATGGTAAGTGCCTACTTACATCTCCAAATTGCAATGATTAGTCTTGCATGGTTTGAAAATCTATTTTAAGCAGGGTACTTTGGGAATAATTGCAACCACAGGGGGGAAACATCTAGGGGTAGTATTTTAAGATCTTTGTTCCCTTCCCTTTGGATGCAGCTTTGAGAAGCTTGTATTTTCAATTGCAGTTCCTCTCTATCTCCCAGAGACACTCACCTATTGTTTTCCATGTTGTTGCACCTGCAATGCTTTAAATTGATCAGTGGTGCTGATTCTTCAGCTGGATTTGCCAGGGCAGGCTATAGAGCTCCTGGTGGGTCCTAATAACATCAGCTGGGCTCCACACAGACCAGCCTAGACCTATCTCATTTCAGGTTGGATCTGATGTTACTGAGCATTTCAGAAGCACAGTTTAAAGCTAAAATATGGGTAGTTTCCAAAACAAAATAGAGAGAAAACTCTCTAGCTCATTTAGCAGTCCCTCCCTGTTTTAACAGAGATTTTGTCAAACCCCTAATATCTTCCAAAGTAAGACAGGCAAGAAAAGCCCCTCTAAAACCAGAGCCCTGAAAATTGGTGTTCCTTGAAATAACAGCCCCTGAAGTTTTGTCCTTAAGGTTTTTTCTTACTTTAGCTCTCCTCAAAACCAGCAGAAGCTAGGACTGATTCTAGAGCTGGCCTCTAGGAAAGCAAGAAATTGGCATCACTTGTAATCCAGTGCTAAACATATCCCTCAAACCATGACAAAACCATATTGGGCAAAGCAAACTTGATATCTGAGCTTCAGCACAAATAATGCAGGTTACCACTCTGAGATGAGCTCTTCATCTGAGAGATCTTGTAGTACCTCTCTGTGTGTTGGTAGCATGTAAATCTGCAGAAGTTCCCCAGTCTGAGCCTCAGGAAGTAGCTCAGCAATGAACTAAGAAAGCATCAAAGGACTTTCCTGTTCACACTGTTCTCCATTGCAATCAATAGTCCTGATGTTTTCAACCCAGTCACATCCAATATAACCTTTCTTCATCTTGATCAACTCCAGTTTTCTAGCGAGACATATTTCTGTTTGCTATTTTTTTTGCCTCGTTTAATTGAGTTATTTTGGATAAATGCATCAATATTTCTCTTCTCTAATCAGTCTTAAAGTAGTTAGAGGGAAGGCAGGCTTGCCATGCATCCTTGGTAGTGCCAGGCTTTGCAAAGGATGGAAAAAACATTATGAGAGAAGGTCGTTAAAATATTGAGTAAACTTGTTTCTATTAAAGCTGTAATTGAATTTTTAAAGCCATGGCCCATTTTAAACACTGAACTTTAGTTTATGGTTTGATAATTCATTTCACTTTTATTTTATAGGTTTTATTTTATAGCTATTAAATAGCTATGGGCCATCACTTGTTCCTTTTCCTTCCAAATTGTGAAATAGGGCATTTATATGGAGGATTAAAAAAAAAAAAAAATCATAATGCCAAAATAGATGTGTTATCAATCAGTTGCCAGATAAATGTACTGTGTCAAGTGCTTGTTGAGATTCCAGAGTATATTTTTCTGGTCTGCTCAACTGGGAATGCATTCAAGTCTTTACAGAGTTAGAGAATAGGAAACTTTAATAGGTTGTAATAACCATCAAAGCAGAGGAAAAAACTCATTGTTAGTCCTAGCAAGCATCAAAACCATCAAGTTTTCCTTGTGAGCTTAATGTTAGGTCAAGAGTCCAGAATCAGATCCTGTCCTGAGTCTAAGGGAGGGTGTGTAGCCACAGACAGAGTTTTTGTTAGATCTATGGGTACAGCTTTTACTACACTACCTAAAGTGACTTTTTACTTGAGGAATATGAACTGCTTGTGTAGAAGTTGACTTTTCCAGCATGAATTTTCCCCAGCACAGCATTAGATTAAGCAGTTGGTGGGTATTTTTTGCACAATCCAGGTAAAATTCAGCCACTTGTCCACTGGCAAGTGGCGCTCCATAGTTTTGCAATCCCCCACGCTGCAGTAAGTGTGATGGCTCTTTTTTTTAAGTACAAAACTATGCCTTTGCTCCCTTTTGCACCCTGAGGTGATCATTTCCAATAATAAAGTGAGTATAATGTGATGTGCCCTGTCAAAGTTAAGGAATCTCTTCTTGATCATGGATCTGTAGGTAGAATATTAAGTTGTGGGAACACGATATACAGCCAAATTATCCTGGTGATTACATGTAAAATGCATGGTTTTTCAGCAGAACCATCGTGTCCTGCAAGTGCTTCAAATGCAAAACAGCCTGTTTATAGAGACTACCTCAAACTGGCACTGACAAATGATCTATAAGCTGCAGAGCCTCCGAGCAGTACAAAGACAGTAGGATTTTATTTCCCATCGCTCTGCCTTGTAGACACTCCAGATAATTTTTCAATGGCTGTGTCCTGCAAGAAGAGTCTGGGCCTTTTTTTTTTCTCCACTCAGTGCCTCTGTAGGTCAGTGAACATCTGGGAATATGCTTAGGCTGGAGGATGGAATAAAAACTTGAGAAGGGTTGCAAAGGTTGTTTAGCATAGAGGTCATTAATAAGGTAGAGGAAGCACAAGCCAGTAAGGTTAAGAATGCTCCATATTTCCACTGAACAGGAAACAAAAGGGAGACTGCATGACTTTCATCTTCCAAGAGGGCAGAAGGGAGGTTACTTGGTGTCTGTGCTAGAAAGTGATGATGGAGACAATGTTAGGAGAAGAGGATGAAGGGCAACTGTGAAATAAATTTGACAGGGTGATAGGGTGATGTTGGAACGGGGAAAGCAGGAAGACCCAGCCTCTGACCATAGAGCCACAAAAGCTCTGCCCAAGCTGGGAAAGAGCCTCTGGATGCAGCCAGTACACTTTGACCACTTTCCTTCCCACCAGCAGCAAACTCTTGGAGGGCTCAGTCAAAATTAAAGACCAGGCTTTACAGTGGTTCTATAGTAACATATGGGCTGTACGTGTGTGCCTTTGTATAGCCTGGCTTCGAGGAGAAAACCCTTCCATGCTGTTTCATCTTCTGTCCACTTCAGGCTAAATTCTCCTCTGTGCTCTTTGTAGATGCTTCTGCACTGCCCTGACATCCAGGTGGGTGCATTTGGGTGGAAATTACATTAAACCCTAGAGTTTTCTAAAAAACTGGTATAGCGTCTTATGGGACAATTTACCATTTTAAAGGCAGTTTGGTGTATTTGGAAAGGCAGGTGAAACAGATTCATTGGATGGACACCTCCAGGCCAAGGGACACTTACTACAGGAGACCTTTCTGGACAAATATTTGAAAGCCTCTTGGGCATTACAGCAAAAATTGGGGAAGATTTGGTAAGATGGAAATTAAGCTGCATAATTGCTGCTTATCACAGTGTATACTGGTGTAAGGGAAACAGGAATGAGACCCCATGAGATCATGGAGGGGATGTATTCTTTGACAGGTTGGTGTAACCAACAGAAGTCACAAGACTGATATGGATTGGACAAGGGTTTGTGTAGCAGGTGCAAACATGAAGGTTTTGTCTTCACTCCAAGGTTTTGTTACTGCCACCTAGGAACTGGTTATCTCAGACTATGTCAAGGCCCTGAGCTTAATATTTTTACAGGACTTTTAAAGAATCTTAAGAAATCATTTACTCTGCTTAGCTCAGTGCAGGATTGACTTGTCTGAGGATTGGCAAGGAGATACAATATTCTCTTGAAGTCCCATGAAAACATCCAGGTACATGCTCTTTCCAGACAGTCTACTCCAGTGTTTGTCTATGCTGGTAACAAATACAAAAACTTTTTTTGATGCTTTAAAGTAACTCTTTGTTGTAGATTCAGCCTCTTGTCCTTTCCATTCTGCTTGTAGAAAGCTGAGTTTCCTATCCCTTTGACAATCCTTTCAGCAGATAAAGGAATGCTATTACATGTTTCTTCACCTTTTTTCTGCACTTCATATTTAGATCACATTCATTAGCTTATGATCCATCTTAGGATCTCTGTTCTCTAATGTCAGATCCGAAAGTGATCACATTCCTCCTAAGACTTGTGTTCAATTCACAATCTGTGCTCTCCCCCAGATGCTGTCCTGCAGGGCAGCAATGTAACTAGATGGGTTTTTAATACAACTTATTATTCCTACCTAAGCATAGGCTTGTACAGCTGTGCTTCCTGAACTTCATCCCAACGTTCTTCATACTGTATCCCTAGTTTCTGAACATCATCTTGAGCTCTCATCTTGACCTCTAAAGTGCTTGTCAGTCCCGAGCAGTTGCATTTGGGCTGGTGGAAGTTTGCAGAATTCCTGTGGAAATCACTGACCTCTGCAATGGAGGCATTTGGAGTAGGTCACAAATTAAGCTTTACATTTCCCAAGCTGCACTTTCCTGGATGACACCTGTGCCTTCACGGGTTGCTCTCACCCATGAACACCTTTAATCTCTGGCTCTTTGTGGTTTGGTAAACTACAGAAGCAGTTTCTTGAGTATCAGTATGACACAGATGTTTGCATAAGTACATATGTGGGGCCATAGAGAGAAATCCCCCATGTTTTCAGGCAGTGCAGAGTGCACTGGGTTTGCTGACAGCAAGATCACACTGTCTTTAATACCATTTACAAGCCAGGTAGGTGCAACAGTGATTTGCTACATCTTCCATCATACATAAAAAATAATAGTGACAAGTATTTTCTGATGAAGAGGAATCTGAGCACTTACAGACTCCTTTGCTGACTGGCAGAGCTTGACAGCACCTCCCAAAACAGCACTATCCCAGATAAGATGTCAGTGAGAGCACTGCACTTCTTTAAACAGGGAGAAAACTGACTTAAGTGGTTTCCCTTCATGCTTTTATAGTAAAGCTGCTTCCCAACAGTGGTTGAAATGTGGTTACCTTCTCGGAGGTGCTGAGTAGAGCTGAGAAGGAGGGGGTTTGTCTAAATTGCTCTTATAAGAAAAAGACAAAATTAGACCTCTAGCTTATTTCAGGAAGATGTCAAGGGAACTTGTAGCTGCCCTGAACACAGCACTACTATTTTTCAGCTAACCACTGCTGAAATTAGTTTTGTATTCGTTTGTTTGCCTTTGTTTAAATCCCTATCAGGCCCCAGAGAAGGCAGCAGTAGAGAGAAAACAAGAACTTTGTGAACTCTTCAGTAGGGTCTCCCTGGAGTACAAGAAACCTCAGGTCCAGCTCCTTCTGAATGATTATCTTTGCTTCTGGCTGGAGTGAAACAGGTCTAACAGGAGATATTAAGAACTTGTCCTAAAGGAACCAGTAGATTGGTGGTTATGGGAGTTACCTGGGATCTTTCTTGCTAATGCTTCTATGAGATGCTTTGTAGAGGTCTCTGATTTGGACTAGTGAAATGAGAGAGATTGAAGTGTCAGGGTTTTGTGGAAGAGGAAATATGCTTCCTGCTTGAGCACGTACAACAGCTGAAGCCAACGTGAGCTGTGGGAGTTCAGCACCCTGAAAATAGGGCCTGATGTCTTAATGAGATTGAACTTCAAAAAGAAAAGTAGTTTTCTGACCCTTTTGGAGCCAAAACAAAAAAAAAGTGTTTATTCTATTTGATCAGCTATTCACAAATGATGTCTTTGTATCTTTAAAATAACTACAAACCAAATTTAAAACTGGAAGCTCTCATCTTTGATGTTATCTGCAGATAAGATAGAGCTTTGAAGCACTAACAGAAACTAATTGGAACAGAATACCAATACAACTGAAAATTAATGGACAACACAAGAACTGTTTGGAGCACTCGCTCTAAACTGGGATCATTTCTTTTCAAACACTGTAGAATTTCAGAAAAAAAAATGCAGTTCTCTGGGCTGTAGATGAAAGAGGAGAATTATCTGATTCAAGGTAGTATGATACTTCAAAAACAATTATAGGTTTTAAATTTATTTGTATGTATTCGTTGTACTTTTAAGTATCAAAATCTTTCGAATATGTGACAGGCTGGAGGAGAATGGGAAAGGTGTGCCACAGGTGAAATACTATCAAATTCATATTTTTATTTGAAATAGGGTCCTTTTTCCTGGTGGGTGTGTGGGTTCTGTGGTGTGGGTTTTTTTTTTTAAGACAGCATTTCTTTCCAACCTGAGCCTGAAAAGAATTTGTCAAAGTTGCTGGAAGGGAGGAAAAAAATAGTAGTGCTATATATAGAAAATATGCAGATGAGAACAGAGCAAAATTATATCTGCAATCAACCCTAGACCTGAACACAGATAATAAATTGTCATCAGTCCTAACAGTATGCAAGTGATACAAAGACGACTAAGATTTCCCCTGGAGTTTAACTCCTTTTTCATGGGCAAGCCTCCTCTGATGCTCTATGAGGTTCAGCTGGCTCATGGTGAGACAAGCAAGGGAAGAGCCAGAGCAGAGTAGGAATGTGCTTTGGACCTCTTTTTGGAACAACTTGCCCTGGTGCAGGCTCAGGCAAAACTTTGGCTGTGCTGCTTTGTCCTGTGGGCAACCCCAGACCCTAAGCTGGGGTGACCTTTTCCAAGTTGTCAGAGGTGGTGGAATTGAGCTTACAGATGTTTGTATCCTTGCTCCTAGTAGCATACAAAGGGAGTGTGCTCTCTAGGTCTGCCCAAGAAACCCACTTGGTATTAAAAGAAAATTAATCTGGTTGCTTTGCCAAGTATTGTGATATTAAGCAATGCCAGAACTCAGGTTGCTCAGGCAACCTTATTTCTACTCCCTCATTCATTAACAAACTAGGTGATCATATAACTGAAGCTGCTGATTTTTAGTTCAGACTGTATCTTGGGTTTAGATTTGTGCACGACAGCTTGTCCTACTCTGGAAAGCCCAGGGACAGGGTTTCAGAGTTTTTTTTCTAATACTACATATGCTCTGCTGAAGATGTCAGAAGCAGGAGCAACGTGACCACTGAAAAATCAGTGAAATGTGTGTGAAGTTTCCTTTGAATAGACCTGCTCATCTGTGTGGTCCCAGCATCAAGTCCTTCTGCTTTCTTGGGACAACACTTGACCCTCTGCTGTCTTGCCCTCCCAAGGGTTACCCAGGCAGCCCAGCCTCTATACCCATTACTTTAGCTGTGGTTCTCACATGGGGCAGCATCTCTTTGACCAGGCAGGTATCAACTTCTGGGCAGTAGTCAGCTCTATCTTTATCTTGGTTTAGATGTAAAGCACCACCTAACCTGGTCAAAATTGCAGCTGAGAATACTTTTGATGTCATTGCCTAAAATATTTCAAGCCATTCACCATGGCTGTTCTATTTTCTCAACTGTGTTTTCTTTTTACCCAAATAATCCTTAGTTCTTAACTAATCCAATAGTGACTGCATTTTCAGATATGACTGAGGTGGTAAATCATAAGACTTGAGTATTTTTGCAAAGGTCTCCTTCTGCCATGCAGTTTGGATGAAAAGCAGTCTAACATTCTTATTCAACTATGCTTAGTTTTCTTCTTGAAAGCAAAAGATGTCTCTTTTATCTTTTAAAAGTAATACAATATCAGCAGCTTTTGGTTTAATGCCTATTGCTTTTTCTTCTCAAGGACCTGGAATTTTGCAATCCTGTTAAGTGCTTGTTTTCTCCAATAAATATTCTGCACTGTTGATATATTTCAGTTGTTAGGTTTCTCAGGGGACAAAGGCTGTAAAGAGAGAAAATGAATAAATAAACAGCTCAAAGTCTTGAGTGTCCAAAAATATTGCAGCATCTCGATTTGAATAATCAAAAATTGAGACACTTTATTTGGGTACATTTCATCACATTGAGAGCTTTGCATGCAAATCTAAAGTCTGCCATTCCCTCCAATTCTTTTCTACATTTTCATTTGCTGTTTTGTCGTCTTCAACAAAAGGACAGGCCTTCATGTTATTTACACAAAGTCAACATTTCTTTTATTTAATGTGAAAAAATGACCCATGGAATAGAATGGAGGGAATATCTTCCCACATTTATGTGGTGACAAAATAAGGTCCCTTCTTATTCTTTTGTTTTTCTGCAGAACTATGAGAAATATTTACCTTTCATGTAGATCTGTTTCAGAATATTTTGAGCTGTACTTTCCTTAGTCTTGACTGGAAATGCTCAAAATAATCTAAAACCAACAGCAAGACCCCTTCTCCCAATACTTTAATAGTAAGTTAGACTAGGAGTGATCTTAATGCAGTCATCCCAAACAAGAGCACTTTAGTGGTCTTCTGTTTCTAATTAGGCTCCAAAACAAAGCAAAGGGTCAGTGAAATTTGACTTTTCTCAACTTCTCAGACTGCTAGAAGGGTTCACTCAAATTAAGTCATTGGTCCAGATCTGTTACTTTCCATATCTGGTGACAAAACCAAGGAAAACATCGTAGGCAAGCTTTAAGAATAGGGGAAAAGCCTTGTTGGTACCATCCAGTCAGGCCTTGAATCTTCACACAAGCTGCTTTCCATAGCCTACCTCTGCCTAATCCCTTATTTCACACCCCCATTCCCTTTATTTTGTGTCATGACCTAAAATCCCGCTGACACGAAGCACGCTGAAGAACTCAGGAACCCCTTCTGAACATCCTCAGATACACTTGTATCACCAGGGCTGTACCAAATACAAGGAAAAGAAACCCAAACTCATCATTGGGATAGGAAGATGACATGCTCCAAGGGAGCTGGCCAGGTGTGGAGCTGTGCTGGGCACCAGGGAGCATGATGCAGCCCTTGGAGATGCTGATGAGTGACACCAGTACATTGTGATGGGGGCCTCCAAAGGCTCTCACTGCCTGGCCCAGCTTGTTTGACAGTACTTAATTTTTAACGTGGAAATTTCTGAAATATGCATCTTAGAATATCTGCTTAGCTTGCCTAGAAAGCTTTAATAATTAATGGAAATTCAGAGCTGAGGTATAGTAATGATTTATATGGGGAGCTGTCTTTACACAATCTGCTCTCAAAGCTTTCTAGAGTATTACTCTTAGTGTCTAATTAACTTCCGAAGAGTGATACTGCTCCTTTCACTACACTGATTGATCAAGGGCTTAACTGCAAGTCATATTTTCCAAGTGATTCCCCAGTGTCCTCTCAGCTCTTAGGAGTTCTTGCTGAGGAACAGAACTGTCTTGGGCATCAAGAACTACTTTCAAGTTTTCAGATATAGTATCTTGGACGTCAGGGTGTTCCTGTTGCTGTTCAGCTCATGTGGCTATAGCACAGAAGCTTCTAGTCTATGGATATGACTTTGGATAGCATGGTCTAAGTATTTTTAATTTGCCTCGTAGCAAGTCTTACCAGTATGTCTTTTGGAACGTGTTCCTTTCACTCTTTGGGATGCACAGTGACAAAGATACTCTAATTTACTAAAATATACTAAAAATTCAAGTAACTCATCATAGAATCACTATGGTTGGAAAGGACCTCCAGGATCATCAAGTCCAACCTTCATCCCAACATTTCCCTAACCACTAGACCACAGCCTCAAGTGCTACATCTACACATTTTTTGAACACTTCCAGAGATTGACTCCGCCACTTCCCTGGGCAGCCCGTTCCAGTGCCTAACCACTCTCTCAGGGAAGAAATCCTTTCTAATATCCGATTGAAACTACGTCTGGTGCAACTTGAGGCCATTTCATCTCGTCCTATCATCAGTAATTTGGGAGAAGAGACCAACACCTCCTCACTAAAACCTCCTTTTAGGTAGTTGTAGAGAGCAGTAAGGTCTCCTCTCAGCCTTCTCTTCTCCAGACTAGACAACCCCAGTTCCCTCAGCCAGGCTCCATAAGGCATGTTTTCCATCCCTCTCACCAGCCTCGTTGCCCTTCTCTGGACCCGCTCCAGCATCTCAATGTCCTTCTTAGCCTGTGGTGCTCAAAACTGGACACAGGGCTCAAGGTGTGGTCTCACCAGTGCTGAGTCCAGGGGCACCATCACCTCCCTACTCCTGCTGGCCACACCTTTTCTGATCCAGCCCAGGGTGCCATTGGCCTTATTGGCCACCCGGGCACACTGCTGGCTCATGTTCAGCCCGCCGGCCCAGGTCCTTTTCCACCACACAGTTTCCAGCCACTCCTCCCCAAGCCTGGAGCCTTGCCTGGGGTTGTTGTGACCCACGTGGAGGACCCGACATTTGGCCTTGTTGAACCTCATCCAACTGACCTCAGCCCATTGCTCCAGCCTGTCCAGATCCCTCTGCAGAGCCTTCCCACCCTCAACACTCCCATTTAGTTTCACACCATCTCCAAATTTACTGAGGGTGAACTCGATCCCCTCATCCAGAACTTTGATAAAGATATTAAACAAGACTGATCTCTGAGGGACACTGCTCATGACCAGTGCTTTAGATCTGTGCTAACAATGCTTTAAAGCTGAGATGTGGAGTTGCAAGTGCCAACTACTAGCTGAGGTCTTTGAAAATTCCTTTGTTGTGCCATTTGCAATGTGAGAGGTCCAGGGGAATTGTGTTTTCCCATCTGTAAGAGACAGTGATCATATGTGGTGATCTAGTTAGGGAAAAAAAATCTATAGAAACTAGCACTATTACAAGAAACTATCTAAGGCTGTGTGAGAATGAAGAGAAAAGGTGATAGGACAGTGAACAGGAGAAGGGAAGGTCTCACATATCAGGGTTTGTTCTTACTGCCTCTAAATTTTGACTGTTGCAAATAATGTGACGTCCTGAGAGCAATAAGGAAACAAAGTGCAGCACAACTTTCAGACTCACTGGCTTTTAAAAACATATCACTCACTTTCCAGGATCGTTTTTATGGTCACCAGAGGATGCTGAGCAAAAAATGTTCATTTTCTCAGTATTTAATTCTCTATTGAAGTCCTGTTTGTCCCACCACTTCCCTGTGGCAAAAGTCTTCTCTAGTGTAGGCCACTCTTACAGCAGGTATTTCTTTATCCTTTCCCCAAAGACTGTGCTTTCACCTTGAACCTGAGGACTATGCAGTGATGGCACTGACTTTGGAGACTGTGTGTTCAGGTCCATCTATAACTGACAGCCACCCACTTGAGAGTATCTACTTCCTTTGGATTCAGATAGTCCTCTGACAGGATTAATGGTCCCACCTTTTAACAAATTAGCTATATCTCCATTTCCTCTTTCCATCCAAACAGCATTTCTGATACTAATAACATCAGCCAGAGCAAAAGAGGAGATAAAAGCACTGGTGGCAGAGTTCCACGTGTGAAGGAAGGTGTCAGAAAGTCTTGGAGGTCTTATCCAAAGTTTGTACCAAAATTAATAACTGGCTTTGTCATTTATGCCAGCATGAAACCCTAATGTATTTATTCTGAAATTTCCTAAGGAAAAAGCAAGTCTGAGAGTCCTAAATTGGAACTTCTCAGAGTATTTAATCTCTGTGGAGCTAGAATGAAGATATTTAGACTATCTCCACAAGTTGCCAGCAGAGACTGATAACTGAACTCGGGCACTTGGGTTTTCTTTCTTGCAAGAGTTATGCTGTTGAATGTTCAGCTCATTCTGTTCAGCTATGGGTGAGTTTGAGGGCTGCTTTGACAAATGTCTTATGCTGAAGTTCCCCAAGGAAAGCTACAGCGGGACAGATGCATGCATTGGTCTAGCTTTTCTTCCAAACTGAAGCATTTAGACTTGATGCAAATTACATCAGAGCTATCCTACAGTCATGTGTCAGCTAAATTCTTACCTGTTTTAACAACAGAGGAGAACACATGGAAAGTATCTAAAGAAGAAATAAGGATCTTCCACAAACAGTTGTTTTATTAAAATAACCAAAAGTGTATTTCAAAAATCATCGGGAACAAATAATGTTTAATCCTCCTATTTCTTCCTACATTTACTTTCAGAAGGAAGCAACTTGTCACGATAAAAAAATGTGCTAGGTACAGGAGGAACCTAATTGCAGATAATAATGCCTTGTCCAAACGTGAAAATGTAATGCTGGGGCTGTCTAATGTACTGCTCCTGTGGAAGCCTAAAACTAGGGTTAGCTTTTCTACAGGATTTGTAAAGCTGATCTCTTGTGACAATATCACCCCAAATAAGTTACATAAATATTAGCAGGTTCTTATGTATAATCTCTTATCAGTATTGGTAGAAACCCTTTAAATGTCTGTATCCTAATACAAAAGTTTATAAAATATGGTATGCCAGCCTTACCAGAGAGGGACATCTCAAACTGTGGGCTTGTAACTGCTTCTGGTGCTGCCTCCAACTTCTGAGCTACTACTGATAAAAAAAGTCTCCACTGTGCAAAAATAAGTGTTTTCTGGGTCCCAGTAAATATTAAGTTGTGTAAGAAAGTGATGTCTTGAAACAGCTTTATCTCCCAAGACAGATATCTTGTTTATCAGCCTGCCCCCCTCCCTGTGGTATAGCACAGAACCACCTTGGCTTAAAAACAAAAAAGGTGGAAGGAAACCCCTTAGAAATCAGGCACACAGTTGTCCTAGTGCACATGAACCATTCTGGAAAAACTCATGTTCTTATTACAGTAATTTTAATAACAGAATAGATTGCCCATACAACATGGTGTTAAACATGTGCAGCCCTTTAGAGAAGGGCTGCAGACAGCAACATTTACATTATGGGGCTTCTCCAGGGTGCAGCTGCAGAGGAGCTGATCAGTAAAGCAAGAAATCACTGCTCTAGTGTGTGTGAGGTAAAGAGGTAATAGGGATGCTGCTACCTGAAGGAAAAGGGCAAGTCCTCTCACAGATAAGGGAAGAGAGAGCTGTGAGGGTAGAAAATCATGTAAAGAAAGATTAGAGTTTTATGAAAGTAGAAAATTATTTAACATTGAGGTTGCATCTCAAGCCACTCCTGTCTATCCCAAGACCACTGCATGTTTGTAACCTCAGCTCTGCAGACAACACTGTTTCCCTTAGATAACAAGGATATGCAGATAGTAAGAAGCACAAAAATAAATTAGAAAAGGATTTCTTTAATGCTTCTAATAACGTATTTGGACATGATTATCATAATGAATCTTGTAAAAGGAATTCACTATTTCCCCTTTTGTGTGATGTATTTCTGACCTTAACCCACTTGATATGCGATTCCTGTTCAATGAAGGTGCCCATAATAGGGGGGCAAGAAGGATGACCAGAGTTCAGACAATAGGGTAAGAAAGGCAGGGTGGTGGGAAAAAGCTTCCATTTTCCCATCAGCTGGGGCATGGAAGATACTGCAGCCTCAGCTCTACAGTATCTTATGAACAAACAAATTATGCATGAGTTTGCTCAGGGGACTACTCAGCTACTCAACAATAATGGGTAATTGCCCTCACAAACTTATCCTCATATCACTCATACACACCAACACTTATACTGAAAAGAAAAGACGTGGAGAACAAATTTCAATATAAAACACATTATTATTATGAAAATGACACATTTCCATTTAACCCCTTTCTAACAAAAAGAACTCAGAGCATTTCAAAGAAAATGGGACTAGGAAATTTTAAATGTTAGTCTCAGTATTTTCCCTTGGAAGGCACGCTCAAGATTGTTTTACTTGGCACATTCTGTACTCTTCATTGTAGCAAAGGCTTGCGGGTATCTAATGACACAATCACAGAATGCCATAGAAATTTGGAACAAAATCCCCATCTTCAATACAATTCAGCAGATTCACGCCATATGGAAATCCTGCTGTTTAATGTAACACCATTAAAAGCCACATATTGCTAAATTCATCTCGAAGATTTTTGCAAAAGTTGCAGGAACAATATTATTTCTGAGTTTTTAACCTTTATTCAGCCTCCAGCATTCTTTAGAGTCAAATGCATGTTTCATAACTGGAAAATCAACTACTTTGTATGCTGGTGATATTTTGATTTCTTAAACGTGGTAATATGATGGTATTGTCTTCTTCATAAAGAACTAATAAGTTACAGCTTAATCATTAACTGGGAAAGTGATGAACCATAGCTGGAGCTCAGTTTCCCAAAATATGATAGATTAAATTTAATTTATTCTACATATCTTCACCCTACGCATCTTTTTCATTCCTTTTCCATATACTTTCAGTTCTAAGTGGTAAGCTCCTTGGGCCTAAGATCATGTATTACCATTTTGAATTGCAAAGCTCTTTATTTCTGCACTGCAAATAAAATCATTGATAAAGATGTTTGCTGCACAGCCACATGTATGTGTTTTCAGTTCATCCCTTTAGGAAAATCTACTGAAGGCAGTCATTTAGGGTGTGCTATATGAGTAGAGAGAATGAAGTTCTGGCTTTACCAAAGTTTCACCCAGCATTTTCAGCCACATCTGCATAAATCTCTCATCTCCTCACTGGACTCCTCATAGGTGCAAGGATTTCCCAGCTTCATCTGCTTGCAAGAATTGCATCAAAAAGGATACAGGAAATGATTAAAGAATCCAGCTCCTGGTTGCAGTGTGTTTCCCCAAAATCTTGCTGAAATCTGAAGCAATATCTCTACTCAGTGTGTTCACAGAGCGTCTTTAAACTCAGAAGTACCTTGTGTAAGATTTGTGTACCAGGATGCTTAGAGGCATCTGAGACCTCCACAAAGATGTAAGCTATGCTTTCAGTTTGAACCTATATCAGATTTGTTTTCTGTGCCTAAAGCAGGGGTAGGGATTAGCATGAGAGTTGAGGCCAGCATCTCCAGATGTGGCAGTCACAGTCAGACTCCCAAAGAGGCCACCTTTCCCCATGCTGAACCCTCCAGAACACATGGTGTTCACAAGGGTCTAGAGAAAGAACAACAGACTTCTGAAAATATTGTTCCAGAAGGAACCAATATCTCTTCCAAGTCAGCAGCAATAATGGGAGGTGACTCAGAGCCTGAGAGGTTTTGCAAAGACTTCTGTTGGGAAGAGCAAGATGAGTTGGGGCCAACTCCTCCAGAAGATGACAGGAGTTCAGAGAGGAGTGAATGGACTCAAGCTAGGAGGGGAGAGGAAATGCAAGTCTTCTTGGTTGCAAATTCATGGTTTACAGGACTATTGTCCCCAGTCTAAGGTAGCCAAACTGGTTTACAGGACTATTGTCCCCAGTCTAGGGTAAACCTACTCTGGTAAATTTTCAGATGCTGCTTTACAGGGCTGTTGGCAGCCTCCTAAGTGCAGGGTTTCAACTCCAGAGCTCCAACAAGGTAATTACTCCCTCTCTCTTTGTCAATAGGAGCAAAGTGGGCTTTACATCACTTCAGGGAAAAGTAGCATAGCAGCAAGCAGTCATACAGGAGAGAATAACTCTCTTAATAAGATCAACACACTCTAAGTGACAAATGACCTGGATGAGAGAGGAGCACCAGAAACCTTCCCAGATCCTGGATGGTAGACTTCCAGCAAATTACAGTGTGTCTTTGTAGCAGGAGCCAGTGAAGCTGCGTTTGAGGGTTGTGATGGCATTTGTATGTCCCTAATATATTTATAACTTAGGTTAGAGTGCTTGTGTGTGTCTCACATTTTTTTCCCTAGCAGATATGCAGAGATTTAAGCAGGTGGAAATGTGTCCACAAAGGACCATAAAGAAGAAAAGGAGTTATAAGGTAATGCAGCAAGAGCGCTGATGCATGATTATTGAAAGTAAAAATGGTTAACATGTGGAAAGAGGTATATAAATGACTGCAAGCCACTTTTTCAAATGTCTTTCCCTGTTGCTCTTAGCAATATCACTGAATATGATCAAATCGTTTTTCCACTCCTTTGCCACCGTAACTTCTGCGAGTTAACAGCCATCTTAAAAAGAGGGCACGGGGTCCTCGACAGATAATGCACATTCTGTTGTGTGATTCTCAAATGCTGTTAGGGCTCTTCATGTGGGAGTTTAAAAGCATTCGTGACTGCCTTGCCTTTGCTCCCACCGTTGTCAGTGGTTAAGCTTCCTGGGGGCTGCAGGATGAGGCCACTGGCTGCAGGTTTAGTAGCACCCAGTGTGTGTCAGTTCCTCGTGTCTGAGCCCTGGTACAGTTTTAATTTATTTTTAAGAACACAAAGATGCATGATTTAAATATTGTGAAATCCTTTATATATTTTGGCTCTGTCAGTCGTACGCCTGTTTACTCACAGATTCCCCCAAATCTGCATTTCCTCAGGCATTCATGTCTTTCAGATTCTTTATGCTGCCTTTTCTGCCTCAGTTATTTCTTAACACCATGCTGCCTGCTTTTCCTTAGACCCAATGGAATAGACCCAAGGCCTTTTTTGTTAGCCTTGGTTTTAACACACATGGTCAAGTGATCACAGCATGGCTTGACTTTCTAACCACAGGGCCAACAGCACTTGCTGTCAAGGTGGAGAACATCTTTCTGCCCTCCACCTGCCTCCATCCCTTCCTGTGCAAGAAAAAATTAAATCTAATTTTGAGCAACATCATAACCACAAGATGAAGGATGACACATAAGCCCCGTTTGGTAGCTGGCTACAACTGAGCAGCATAGGCTGGTGTCCTCCCAAGCCAGAAACAGGGTCAGAACTTTCTAGCATTTTGACTGAAAACTGTTGAACTAAAAATCTGTTTAAATTTAAAAGGGGATTGTGAAACATTTCTCTCATTGGGCCTTTGAGTATGGTGGGTTTAGCCTGCTGAACACGGAAAGGGCCGGATTTTGGATTGTGTTTTGCTTGGAAGTACCACACTGGGAGGAGACTGCTGAAGGATTTGGTTTCCCTCCCTGGGGGCCAGACACCCACCTCCATAGCTGGGTTTCATCCTCTCCATACCACACATTCTTCACTGCAAAGTGGGTAAACCTCTTCCTTTCTTTTCAAATGTCCCATCCTGGGGACAGGGCTGTGTGCCTGTGCTGCACCCCATGGAATGGGATTCTGCTTTGGGCTGGAACATCTTGTTTATAAATGAGAATATATTTAAAATGTTGACCACTTTAAGTTCCCTGGGAAAAGCAGACTGCAAGAATAAGCACACCTGGAAACTTCAGTGAATGTGGACTTTCTTGTTGTTGAAAAATCTGTCATTGAATTCCCCTTTCCCTGTCTTACCAGAAAGGTGTTTTTGTTTTTTTTTTTTTTAATAAATAGCACAAGTTTAGGGTACTTGCATTATCAAAGAGTTTGCAATCCTGATTAGGAAATCTATTTAACCTGGTGTCAATTGGCCTCCTTGATGTGAAAATCCACCCAAATCCTGGGAGAGAGGGCAGGCAGTGCCCCAGTCAAGCTTTCTGCAGGAATAACTTGTTTTAGGAAGAAGCAGAATAAAAGCAAAGGCACGCTGAACAGTCAAAAAGTGAGGGGAATGTCTCAGTGGAGCATTGAAGGGAATAGATGCTCGTGATGGTGATGAGATTTTGTTTTAATCATACTGATAAACCTTTTAATTTTGGTGCAGAGCAAGAGCGGCTTTAAAAATGAAATGAAGGGTTTGCATCTGGTGAGAGTCCTTGGTGTTGCTTCCAGAGCATTGCTTGGGTTGTTATTAAAGCCCTGCCAATGGTTTCAAGTGGAACAGCTAATGTTTCAAGTGTTCATAAATAATTGTTTAATGTTCCAAGCACTTTAGAAGCAGGTTTTAAAAACTAGCCTTGCACTGATTATTTCCACTGCTGTGAAAACATTCTTTTCGTGGTAGCTTTGTCTGCTACTTAGAGGTTTCTGTGAAAAAGGAAAAAAAACGACCACTATCCTCTGAGTTGTTATAGAGGGATGCACCTAGTGTTGAAAATAACAAAAAAAAAACCCAAATACCCTGCCCAAAAAACCACCAAAACAAAACAAAAACCTAAACAAAAACCCCCACAAAATTCCATCCAAACCCCAACCCTAAAACTAGCAGGTTTTCCCCTCCAAAACTGCCCAGAATTTGGAATAAATTTGTGGTATTGTGAGAGCAGGGCCTCATCCATGACTGGTACTCAAGAGGTGATGTGATGATGGCCCATCTCTGCTTTTGTGGGTGCTGGAGGGGTGTGGTGGGGTGGCACCACGTTCCAGGGAGGTTGTGGGTTGTCTGGATTTACCCATCCCCATAAGTGACACTTGAAAGCAAGGTTAGAGGTGAGGTCCTTTTGTTTTACCCATGAAGCTCTTAGTGTCTTTAGAAGCTACCCAAGCAGAGCCAATATCTAAGCTTGGTAGCTTAAAGGAAAAATGATGTGGAGAAATCAAAGGACCAGAAGCTTGGCTGGTTGGGGCTACAGCCCCTCAGGAAGGGGTGGGAAGAGGAGCAGGATCTGGCCTCAGAGAACAGGCAGCATCCCTCTTGTCACTCCCATGCTCTCCAGGGGTTGGCAGGTGGAAATTGTGGTGGGGAGAGAGTAAAATAGGCAGCTTGAAGTATCATTTTGGTCAAAGTTTGCACTCTTAATGGCTTTGGTTGCTCTAACCAAGTGGCTTTTTTCCTATTTTTTTTTTTTTTAAACGTGGGGGAGTAAGAAACTTTTATAAGTAATCATCCCATTAAAGTAAAATAGGTTGGAAGACACATTGACTTCTCTTGACTGCTGAACATTCACATTAGTTGGGAGAGAGCCTTGCAGTTAGATCCCTGCAACATTCTAGGTTTTGTCAGAATACTTCTCCCTAAGATGATGCCTTAGTGCTGTTTTGCTGCTGTGCATTCATTTGTGATGACTGAAATCCTCTTTTCAAAAGTAGTTTTTCCTTAAAAATATCTGTTTGTGTAGATATAAGCGCACACAAATTTTAAGGAATTAGGACTTTCTGTGTAGTAAGTAGGATTAAGAAATTTGTATAGCTTTGAGGATGTTCATGTTTACAAATATCTCTAGGAACATTCTTGTGGAAGTTTATGTAGGATGGTCACAAATGCACCAATCTGTACGTGGACAAGTGCTTCCAGGACTGAGCCCAGGCTCTCAGCCCTCCTGGGAGGATTTAACTAACAGTCTTTCTGCCACAAAAATAGATTCTCCTTTGTTTGCTGCTATAATTTGGAGATCAGAAGCATGGCTTCATTTCTGTTGTTGCTTAGAAGGTAGAAGTAGACCGTGCTGTGAGACAAGAAGCCTGTGCAGGCACCACTGACCAGCCTCTGTCAACTCCTCTGGCCTTCGTGGAGTTCTGCTGCTGGCTTCTTTTTTCTTTTCTCTTTATTTTTCTTAATCTGTTCCCCTCCCTTTCTTCCTCTCCCTCTTTTTTTTTTTCCTTTTTTTCCTCCTTTTCTCTTTTGTTTTTGTTTTGACTTTCTCTTTTTTTTGTTTTGTCTTTCTCTTTTTTTTTAACTTTTTCTCTTTTTTCCCTTTTATATTTTTTTCTCTTTTCTCCTTTCTTCTGCTTTTTTATTTTGTTTTACTTTTTTCTCTTCTTTTTTCCTTTTTTATTTTGTCTCTTTCTCTTTTTTCTTTTTTCTCTTCTTTCTCTTTTCTTTTCTTTTTTCTCTTTTTTCTTTTTTCCTCTTTTTCTTTTTTTTTCTTTTTCCCTCTTATTTTTCTTTTTTATTTCTTTTGCCTTTTTTCTTTTTTCTTTTTATCTTTTTTTTTTGCTGTTTTCTCTTTTTTGCTTTTTTCCTCTTCTTTTTGCCGCCTTCCTCGTTTTCCTTTTTTTTACCTTTTTCCTCTTTTTTTTTGTTTCTTTC
>NW_008633383.1:2864-3417 GCF_000691845.1 Merops nubicus | reverse complement strand
CTCCTGCCTGGCATGGGCTCCTCTGTGCCTCCCCTTGGGCTGTGCTCCCCTGGGCAAGGCAGCCAGGTTTTGGGGGGGGGCCCCCCAGGAACATTCATTTGTCCCCTAGGAACATTTTTTTTTTCCCAGGGACATGAATTTGGCCCCCCAGGGACACGAATTTGGCCCCCCAGGGACACGAATTTGCCCCCCCCGGCCCCTTGTGTGGTGCTGGTTCTCTTCCTTTCCTTCTCTTCAATCCCTCCAGGGAGGGACTGGTGGATGTGGTGCTGAAGGACACGGCTTGGAGGGGACCTGGTGGTGCTGGGCAGTGCTTGGACTCAACCCTAAAGGGCTCTTCCAACCAAACCAGCTCTCCATGATTCTGCCCCTTCCCCCTGGCATCCCCCCGAGCTGGGTCAGGGGGGCCCTTCCCTGGGCTTTGCTTCCACTCCAGGCCAGGCTCTTGGGGTGTCCCCGGGGTGCAGGTTGGCTCAGCAGCACGTGCCCACCCCAGGTGGTCCTTGGCCAGGCTCTGGGGTCCAAACGTGCAGGGGGGGAGCTGGGGTGCAGA
>NW_008633383.1:0-2816 GCF_000691845.1 Merops nubicus | reverse complement strand
ATCCTAAATTCAGCCCCAGCAGAGGGGTGGGGGGCTGTCGTGGGAGCTGTCCCCACATCTGAGCTGCTTCCACACTCCCCCTCTGTGGACACACAAATAATTCATGCTTCCTGGGCTGGGGACTTTCTGTCTCTGCATTATTTATTCCCCCTTCAAGCTTCCTCCTCTTTTTCCTCCCGTGGCTCCTGTTGGCAGCAGCGAGCTCTGGCTGGGGGAGGATTGGGGGGGGGTGCTGGAGCTGTGCCCCTCTGCCCGCAGGGGACTGGGACAACTTGGCAGAGCTCTGGGGGGCTGCTGGGTCCTGCTCTGACCAGTGCTGGGAAATCCAGAGCTTGGAGTGAAGCCCTTTCAGGCTGGGACAATGCTCAGAGTGGAGTCTGTGCCGAGGGGCTTTTGAGGGGCTGGCGAGGGGCTGGCAGCCAGAGCAGGCTCTGCCCGGGGACAGCTGGGGCCTTAATATAGCCAGGGAGCAGCGTGGGGCAGGGCTGCCAGCTGGGCAGGGTATGGTTACCCTCAGGCATTTTGTTTTCCTCTCCAGCTCTCTGGTCTGTCCCCAGGGAGCCCTCGGCTGGGCCCCTTGGGTGGCACCAGCGATGGTCCCTGGGGTAGTTGCCCCAGCCCCGGTGCTGAGGAGCAGGATTGGTGCCCAGGAGGGTCCTGCCCAGAGCCTGGCTGAGCTGGGGGGGTGTGGGGCAGGGGTGGCCCTGGCACAAGGGGAGGTTTTACCCCAGGAGCTGAGGCTGCTTGGTGCTGGGGCTTTGCTTCCCATCGCATCACCGTGGCTGGAAGGGACCTCCAGGCTCAGCAGGTCCCCCCAACACTCCCATGACCATCAAACCCTGGCCCCAAGTGCCACTTCCACATGAGCCTGGCTGAGCTGGGGGGGTGTGGGGCAGGGGTGGCCCTGGCACAAGGGGAGGTTTTACCCCAGGAGCTGAGGCTGCTTGGTGCTGGGGCTTTGCTTCCCATCGCATCACCGTGGCTGGAAGGGACCTCCAGGCTCAGCAGGTCCCCCCAACACTCCCATGACCATCAAACCCTGGCCCCAAGTGCCACTTCCACATGTTTTTCTGAACCCCTCCAGGGCTGGGGACTCCAGCACCTCCCTGGGCAGCCTGGGCCAACCCCTCACTACTCTGCAAGGAAAGAAATTCTTCCTAATACCCCCTCAAAACCTCCCCTGGTGCAACTTCAACCCATGTCCTCTCATCCTGTCACTAGTAACCTGGGAGAAGAGCCCAACCCTCACCTCATTCCAGCCTCAAAAGGCTCTTTCCTGGGAGCTGGTGCTGCTGCAGGGTGCCCGTGGGCAGGGTGCTCTTGTTACAGCTTCCTCTTCTGGGTTTCCTCCTGCAGATTGCTCTTTTATCAGTTCTTGCCCATGTTCTGCAGGAGGCAGCTGTGGCCAGCCCTGCTCCTGGAGCCAGGGGGTGGAGTGGTGCCCAGGACATGTGCTGAAGGCTTCTGCCTCCTCCACGAGCTTTGCTTCCCCAGCCTCCCACCCTGGCCAAGCCTGAGGGGAAGGATCTCTGGCCTCCTGGTTTTCCCTGCTTCCCTTTGACCTTTCCATGCTGTAGAGGGGTGCCCAGGACATGTGCTGAAGGCTTCTGCCTCCTCCACGAGCTTTGCTTCCCCAGCCTCCCACCCTGGCCAAGCCTGAGGGGAAGGATCTCTGGCCTCCTGGTTTTCCCTGCTTCCCTTTGACCTTTCCATGCCGTAGAGGCAGCCAGAAGAGCGGGGCTGTGACCCTGCCTCCCCTGGCTGGGTGTGCCCACGGAGCTCCAGCCCCGTGCAGGTTTGGGGTGCTCTGCCCTGGGCTCCCCAGGACCTGTCTTTTTACCCTGCATGATGAAAATTCTCCCCTCTCCTTGCAGCCCTTTGGGGAGTGGTGCAACCTGCAGCCGAAAGATGCTGCCAAGATGCCTGAGAGTGCCTGGAAGCTGCTTTTCTACACGATATCCTGGTCGTATGGCACCTACCTGCTCTTCTTCACCGACTACCCCTTCTTCCACGACCCACCCTCCGTCTTCTACGGTACAGTAAGAGCCAGGGAGGAGAGGGCATGGACTGAGGGTGTCTGGGTGAGCAGGGGAATGGGAGCTGGGGTGTGAATGAGAAGGCTGAACCCCCAAATTGCCTTTTCTGTGCTGCTGTGGGGGCAGAAGGGGCAGCTGGGGCTGCCTGAGGTGGTTTGTCACTGTCACCCGGTGGCTGCAGCAGGGGCAGGGAGTGGGGTGGAGCAGGTAAAGCAGGAGAGAAACCACTCCAATGCCACAGGCAGAGTTTGGGAGCCAGGATACCCGGGTTCCCTTCCAGCCTTTGCCCCTGTGCTGACCCCTTGAGAGGGAGCTGGAGCTGCTGGGCACGGCCAGGACCTGGGGCTGGTGTCTGGGGCAGCTGCTGCTGCTGCTCGGGCGCTCCTGGGGGCTCTGTGCTCAGGGCTCTGGGCTCACCCGGGTGCCTTTGTCCCACCCCAGACTGGAAGAAGGGCATGGAGGTGCCCACGGACATTGCCATCGCCTACCTGATGCAGTGCAGCTTCTACGGGCACTCCATCTATGCCACTGCCTACATGGACACCTGGCGCAAGGACTCCGTGGTCATGCTGCTCCACCACGTGGTGACACTGACCCTCATCGCCGCCTCCTACGCCTTCAGGTGAGCTCCTGGAGGGGAGCTGCCCCCCTGCCAGCTGCCAGCCCAGCCCTGGGCACTGGGGCAGGAAAAGCTGCAGCCGTCCTGGGCTCACGGGCACGTAGCAAGGAGGGGTCTGGGTGGGCTGGGGAGGGTCCTGGGCTGGTGAGGGTCCTGGGCTG